>NC_090884.1:11409756-11434756 GCF_036669925.1 Montipora capricornis | reverse complement strand
ACATGACACAACAGAACTTTGCAAGAACAAAGATAAACATCATTTAAGTGCTCCTAAGGTCCTGAAAATTTTGGTTTTGAACATATACTGAATGAACAATGCTTCCACTGTTGCTTTGCATTTTAATAATGTTAACATGTTTAATCTGATAAGTATCAGATATTTGTATCAGATATAGTCTGAAAATGTTGTTCCAAATTCATTAATGAATGTATTTCAATTGAAGTTCATGTTCCAAATGGGTGTCCCATACCTAATAATTATCTCTGCTACACTGAGAATCAAAAACTTTACACCTCCCATTATGCAGACAGTATATTGCTACTGTGTAAATGTCAAGTGTTAAAATAAATGCATGATATATGTAATTACAGTATAATTGTCCATGAGCAAAGAATTAAAGGCATCTAACAGCGATATAACATAAAAAAAGCCTGCAATGATAGGAAGTGCACAATTTTACAAACCACTATAACTTTCACTACAAGTCAACTGATAGTTAATGTCACCTAAGTTAACCATAACAGGCAAATCTGGCAACAATAGGAGCCCCTGTTTGCATGATTGTGACAAAGCTGAATACATATTATTCCCAATGTTCATAATTTGAACCAAGTCAGCTGAAGAGGTTATTGGATTTCTGAAATTATAAACAAGTGGCGACAGAGACATTGCCACATATATGTGTGCCTGCATTTGCCGTACCAAATACTTCAACATTACCTTGACTGTATGGTGCGCCAATAGGTTTAATTCGATCAACAATTCCTGGTCCTTGGTTTGTCTGTACGTCATTTGCGAGTGGACTTAACTCAGGAATGTAAAAGCGATACAAATAAATCTGTGTAAGCCACTGGCGATTAATTTTCGACATTTCATAAATGTGAACCAAACTTTTCAATACTGGCAAATAAATGGCCGCTATGTAAAACAAAAGTAAGACAGAACATCAGAATTTCCCCTTGAAGCATCCTCGAAGCCACCAAATAAACAGAATGCATGCCAACGACTAGCATTTGCTAGCCTGTATTGTTGAAACTATTCCCCATTTTCACATCGTCGCAAGCCTATACTGACAATGACAGTTGTCAAAGAACAGCTCAGATTGCTCAAAGTCGGATTAGTTTTTCTCAGGTATTCTCGGTTTGGCCCAAAGTAATTCTCAAAGCTGCTTTCAGGTTCTGAAAGGTCACTAGGAGATGACCGGCTTGTTGATCGAGATCAGTTTGCATGACCTTTATGTCGATCCCCGCTCTCGTGCAAAGTGTTTGTTTGTAAAACAAATTAGAAAAAAAATTGTCTTTTAATATCAATAACTTACCTTTGTCTCCACAATCCAAAAAGATTTAATTGTAACAGCTCCGTACGACCGCAACTACAACCACAACGTTCCGACGACTGGACGGGTACAGTCAACATGGTCAAGAAGGGGTGATACGGGGGTCACTATGCACATCTGAAGGGCTTGAAACATGAAACGGATGGTTGCTTTCTTCAAACACACACTGTTTATTTTTTCATGCAAAACGGACTGATATTCCAAGCATGTATACATTTTGAGACTCTAGCACTCCTTTTCAAGTCTTTCTATTAATTTTTCTTACTCAACAATACATTTTTCAGCAGGTATTAATTTTTTTTTGAATAATCCCCTACCCCCTACCCCACGTAAAGTTCACCAAAAACAACTAGACGCTCCATGAGCGTACACTGGGTTGCCTGTGGTACGTGTTACTCAAAAACAGAAGGGACTGAGTTCGGTGGTATTAAACTGCAGCGTTCCAAACAATTTTTTCAATTCGGTGGTCATTAAGACCATTTAAGGGGTCACCAAGAAGTCGTACCAGCAGAGGCCCTTTAGCTCACATCTTCATACGACGAAGCAGATCTTTTTCTGTTGTTAAAAACCTCGCTACCAGCCTATTAATCATTTGTCAGAAAGAAAAAAAACCCTGTCATCTTTAGAAAAATAGGCACGCATTGCGTACGTGTGGTAGCTGCGTTTTGTCTTCCAGGAGATTCAAGTTGTCTTTGCGTAATATGTAGCTCTAACAGTACACGATATTGTTTTGGTATTTTATATCATGGTAGTGCCATGGTAGAAGTCCTAGGTAAATAGCCCTCCTGAGAAGACATGTGGTTACTAGTAAAGTACTAAACACAGAAAGCCCGAAGAAAATAAAAGGGAATCGAAAAAGATTGACTTCTAGGCTGACATGTTGATCATTTTCAAGTTCGAAATCCCTCACAACTTCTTTTCACCACAAGTTTAAGCGTGCACTGTGAGCCTCTGACAGCTTTGTAATACAAAAGTTCACTGAAGTTATGTCCTGTCCGGCGGGGTTAGTATCTGGATGGGTGATTTTTGCTACGTTTAATTTTGTTATTGTACTTTTCGCTGCACAAGTAAATCGCAAAATCGAAAGTGACATCGAATTCATCGGGCGCCGTGATCAAGTTACCGCGGCGTGTTTACTCGCGAAACAGTGAAGCATCTGTGTCAAATGGTGGCAAGATACAAGATTTTTGTTTTTGTTAGTTTTCTTTTTCTTTCAAGTGTTATAAAGTTTGACAAGAAATGTGCGAATTCAACAAAAAGATCACAATCGCCCAACTCTTGCGGTTGACCATTTTTTCCGCACAGTCAAAAATTTACTCTTCAAGCCGAGGTTATTTATCAACCAGGTAATTCCATCGTTTTGGAAATAGCAGCTTTTTTCTTATTCATCAGCGTCACAATTTTTGCCGATTTTGGGGCTCATTTTGTTGAAACTCAAGCACGCTTCCAACAGACCTGTTTATTTTCGTGACTTACGCACGCGCTGCTTACAGAGCACTACCACAAAAATCCTCCCGTATCACATTTCAACACACGTATGCACATTACACAACATGACATTAAAATTCACAAAGGCTGGAAATATCGCAAAAACCTTTTCCAGCGAAAAATCTAGTGAAACAAACAACATATTTGCTATTAGAGGCAAAAAACCCTTCCTATTTCAATTGCGTGCGTGCAAACAAGACACAATCCGTGTCACAAAGCATATGGAATTAAATAAATTTCTGACAGTTCATATCAAACCCTTTTCGAAAGAAACTTGACCGTAAATAATGAAGCACAAAAGAGACAACAAGCTTTCATTCAAATAATTCTTCATGCACTGCCACATTTCCATTTTTTTACCTTTGCAGAGTTGAGTACAAAATAAAAGTAAATTGTCAGACAACTAAGATGCGACTTCAGTAAACAGTGTGATGCATTCAAGGCGTTCGATTCCTTCAATGTTTGTTAAATCCATAAAAACATTGCCATTTGATTTCAGTGTTTTATATAGTACTAAGTTAGTAAAATATTAGAAACAAAGCTCACTTGATATTCAACGGCGAAAAATGAAATTGTTGTCGAAGACCATTACTCGTCGCTTCAAAGATTCCAGATATATATTTTTCACCGCCTGTCTTGTTCATCCGATTGACGTTCCATTCTTGAGCTCCATGAGGGTATATTTTGTTTAAAGATCCACTAAAACGCCATTCGCGTTACAATGACTTTCGACGCTATTGAATTAGCGAAATTTCCAATTGTTACCGGAAGACTGTGCAGAGTTGAGTACAAATAAATACAAATAACCAGACAACAGAGATCACAGATCCAATCTATGGAATTCTTCTCTGTCTTTGTTGAACCCATACTGAGTTACCAGAGAATTTTTCATTTGGTTTCAGTGTTGTACATAACAGCACACTTGGCAAAATATTACTCGTCGCTTTTAAGATTCCAGATATTCATTTTTCACCACCTGTCTTGTTTATTCAATTGACGTTCCATTCTTGAGCTCCATAAGGGTATATTTTGTTTAAAGATGCACTAAAACGCCATTCGCGTTACAATGACTTTTGACGCCATTGCAGGGTAATTAAATGTTCTCCTGTGTGCACCAGAGAAATCTATGCATTACCCCAACCCCCTCAAACCTAACAAAATATACACAGAAGACTCTATGCACAAACACACCACTTAGCAGGGTAGTGACAGGCAAGACTTTTACCGACACATTCTTTTAGAGTATCTATCATATCATAATTGTACATAGTCCATTACGGAGAACGGCATTATTTTGTATGCATATTTTAATAGTTGAAAAAAAGCCTCCATATGTTTCTTCCTATGCGTGAATGGCCTGGCAATGAATTCAGACCGGTCTGACTTCCTCTCGGTTGCTGGAACGAGACGAGAAATTATCGTTCCAGTCTGAGTTCGTACCCTTCTTATGTAAATGACAGCAAATCTTAGACCGGGCCGAGAAGTTTCAAACCGGTATGCTTTTGGGTCAGCCACCTTGCATACGGCGAGAGCTACTGAAATTTAAACTGACCAATCAGAATTCAGCGAGCGGGAAAAACTGTGCTATCCTTGTGCTATTCGACGTCACGCCAATTGTTTACATTCGGATTGGTTAGATCTGTGGACATTCGCTCAGCCTTCTCTTGTGACTCTCTTGACCGTCGCTTCTTTGAACTCAGCGGGACAGAAATGACGCATTGTTCTGGCAATCAATTTGCCAATCCACTTTATCCAGTTTATGAATTGGTCTAGCATGTGATTAAAAACCAGGATCGCCTTTGAACTTTATTCTGTGGAGGAAGAAGACGTTGCTGAGTAAACATTTTTACGACGAAATCCCTTGGTTTGTTCAGCACTTTGATGTCCGATAACTGAGCCGCTCTAATGAGTGTTGGGTCAATCGCATTTGGCCGTCTGACCATATGAAGTTTTTTCAGCTCTTGTTTGTGTGCATCATGATCGAACTTCAGGTGAAGCGCTATGCTGCTTTATGCCAACGTCGATAGCTTGTGATGAGCTTGCCTGCTGCCCAAATTGTTGTTGTATTTGGGCAAGATTGGTCTTATCGGGTTGGAACTTAATAGTGAGGGGAACAATTTTTCGTTCATCTGCTGTGCCAAACAACAAACAATCCTGTTGGGTGTTCCACGTGCTTGGCGAGTCTTGCACGACCATCATCTATCAGATCTGGAGTGGAGTTTTCTTTCAGTGATTACAACTTGCGATCGTTCTGCAAACATCCACGTAGCATGCAGCACTTTTTAGTGACTTCAGGATCCCCGGCCCGTTTTGCTGTTTCAAAGGGAGTCGTGCATTTTTGAGCAGTTTGTCTTCATTGCTTGTATTTTTTCGTTTGTTCCTGGTGGCGCAAAGTAACTTTGATGATTTGAAAGGACTTGAATCCTTAATTGAATTAGCGATTTTTTTAATTAAGGAACCAACAAGTGAATGGTACACAAAATTAGGAGAAACTGTTGGTTGAAAAGACAATATTTGTAGACATAATTATCTACCCAGTTTAAGTACTAAGCTCAACAAGTTGTTTGGCTCCACAAGTTTCAGTTTCAGGCCACGTACCCAAATTCACCCAGGTACTGTTGCACACTACCATAGTTCTTTGGAAATTGAATAGCTCCTTGAACACCTGGTTGCTTGAGAAGAAACTTGATGTGTTTGTTCTCTACATTGGTGAATGCAGCCACTAACTGTCCATTGTGGATAAACTCCAGACCAAACTCTTCGCAGGGCATTTTAACAATGGTGTCCCTTGTAAAATGTTAGTTTAAAGAGTTTGTTTAAGTTATTTCCAATTTCATAGGGCACTGTGGTTGCCAGATTCACTTTAAAACTTATCATGGAAATGTAAATCAATGCCAGTGAAAAGTCAGTCTCTTGGGTTGTTGATAGAAAATTAATTTAAAATATGCATATTGAAACATCAGTTGAGGAAGATTTTTTTCCCTTTTTGTGAACCTAACATGCATTGCTGCCATTTATTTATTGCTTGGTCATTCAATGTCTTGATCACATCAAATAATTTATTTTTTAGGTATTGTGTATCTTTATCTAAAAACTTAACTGGTTGCTTTTTGGAGCCCTTTTGCAGCATATTTAGATAGGCAGGAAATGTTCCACATTTTATGGTAAATAGTTCTGCATAGTTTTAAGGAATATTGCGGCCTAAGCTAATTGAATATGAGAATAAAATGTGCTGTTTGACATTTTGTGAATTTAAAGACTATTAATATTGTTTGCGCTTGTTTTAAAAGGCTTAAGGTTGGCACTCAAAAGTGTTCCTTCAACAATCTTATTCTGTAAAGATTACCTTGGAAGAATTGGATTAATGCAAGTTTTTTCTTCTAGCCTCTTTCCCCAGTGCCCTCTTAGAATGGAGTTAATTTGGTTTTGCCCGATGTTGAAAGATGAAACAATGCCTAAACCAGCCGCAAGGAATACTTCATGGTGCTTTTTTACAAACATGGGCATGAAGGTGCTCATAAGCATCTGAGCATTGTTTCGCATGTTAAAGTGATAATTATTATAAATAATTTGTTTATCTTAGAGAGTCTTCTTTTCCTGTTGGTCATTCAAAAATTGTTGGAATAGATTGTTTGAGCTGTTGGATAGAGGCAGAACATTTGATCAGGGCCTCCTGGGGAGAGGAGTCCTTGTTCCCTTTAGATATTTCTTGTGTTTCCTTGTTCCCCAAATTACTTTGAAACTTGTTCCCAGCCTTTTGATCCCTAAAATTGAAATATTGGTTTTCTTCCCTTGTTCCCTAAAATATTTTGATATTGTTCCTCTGTTCCCCAGTTCAAATAAGCCATGTTCTCTTCTTCCCTCAAACCCCTGGGAGTGCCTCTTTGATGTTGATTCTCGTATTGGCCTAATAGTAATTCACTGTAGAATTGCAAGACACAGCAAGTTCTTATTTGGGAGTGAGGGAAAAGTTTTGAATAAATGTTTGCTCAATACAAGAAACAAAATTTGACTGCACCTTCTAGACCTTACTCTTTTCAGACATGAATCAGCTTGTTTGCACCTTTCTGGCGACCTGCGGGAGGGCAAGCTCTAGAAACTCTTCTTTAGTGAGCCTTCCGCTGAAAAACTTTCCAAGTCTGGCTTTCCGGTGTTAAGGGCCGAGGTTTTTGTGCAAAATTCATCAGCGGCTTCCTTGCAGCTTCTCAAAGGTGTTCCTTCGGGCAATGGTTAGTAAAAGTTTTGTAGTGCTTATACAAATTTTCGCTACTTGAAAAGGTATGTTTATACGAAACAAATGTCAGCTTGACAATTTTTCTTTCCCGATACTCCATTTAAAATGCACGTGAGCGCTATTAATAGAGAGCCAGAAAACCATTTAAAACATTTTGTGGCAATTTTTTTGTCAACAAACTTGGGTTGTCGGCGAGCAGAATTCGAACGAAAGCTGTTGTGCTTTGGCTTTTATTTGTGTTTTTTCTAACTAATCTAAGACGAATTCAGGCTGGTATTTTCGAATCAAGTGTAAGAAGACGGCAAAACCGTATTGATAATGTATTTATTTGAGTTAACTTCGCAAATAAAGACTTTAATCGCTTCCTTTCGACGGCGGTAGATCGACACGCACAACCGAAATGCACTGTTTCCGGACAGAGCGCAAAAATCGCTGATTGGCTAGAGAATAATGACGTAAAATGGCTTTTTTCGCGTAACTGCGCCTGCGCAAACTCTAAAGGTTCGAAGTGATCGAGACAGTGATCGATCGAAGTGGAGAATAACACTCTAGCATTTGTCAAATTTTGTGGAAAGTTAGACGACTCATACCCTGGGTGCCAGAGGAATTTTTTTTCAAGGTCGGAGAGAACACTCAGCGATTCCAAATCAACGGTCGAGGACACACGATTGATTACTTCGCAAGTCTGCATGTCAAGTAGCAATGCGTCCTCTTGTATCATTTTGTTGGTTTTGGCTACTGTGAATTTTCTTGACATGGGGTGTTGGTCTGCCCCCAGATTATTTAAAAATCTTGCAGAAACCAGCGAACTGGCAACGAAATTCTTCTTTGTTCTCGGGAACTACAGGAGCAACTTGGTCTTGATGGACGAAAGGTTTTTGCTTTTGAAAATAAGTTTGGCTGGCCGTTGTTATTGAAGACTGTAACGTAACGCGGTCATACAACTTTGATCGTATAAAATCGTCCACTGGGTTTCTTGCTGTAGATGAACTGTGAGTGAACTTCAGCCACAAAGTTGAATTTTCTTAACACCTGGGATTTACAATTTCCACGTCACGTAACCTTGACTGTTAAATGCCATCGATCTGTGCGAGGTTTTTGTTGCTGTTCCTCGCAAATATTTTTGCAGAAACCATTCCAGGAAATCTGCATCAAAGCGTCTTCCACTCAGTGTTTGGCAATATTGTCCTGATCAGTTGTGGAACAGCCCAGAAAAGTACATTACTGTAACAGAGTAACCATGTTGGTCAACTTTTTCATATTTATAAGTTTGCAAAACGGCTACAAAAACACATGTGCAGCAAAGCTTTGGAAGCATGCAAACACTTCAGGTACATTATATAATAATAATAATAATAATAATAATAATAATAATAATAATAATAATAATAATAATAATAATAATAATAATAAGCCTTACAGCTTTAGTTAGATGCGTACCCCTGACTGAAAGTTGTTTAACACTAAAAATTAGTATGAACACCAAAAAATAATTATTAACAATTATTGTTTCGCTGAAGGCAAGGTGAATATCGGTTAATAAAAACCGAGATGAAGTTGAGGTTTTTGTTCACCAACATTCATAAAGTCTGAGGGAATATCGGAAACAATAATTTAAATTTGCCTGACAATAGAAGCAACTCAATTTCTTAGTAAATGATGCCATCATGCAAATCGCCTATTACATAGTTGATTATTTGAATAATACACATTTTCTTTAAAACAATTAATTTATTCGTCTGTCACCTGAACAAAACAGCTTGTGGCTATTTTGAAAAAACCGCTTCGGTGATTATCACGTAATAATAATCATCTCAATGACAAGCAATCAGTGCAGAGAACTTTCAGTAATTACACTAATAAGCATATAATTCCTATAGCACAAGACAATAATGAACAATAATATTATAATTCCATGAGTGCATGTTGATATGAGATCAACAACTCAATCATATCCATTGATTATTGTTTTATTAAATTTTCATTTGATTCTTAACACTTGGACATATTTAAAGGCAATCAGTTTCCAGCGTGGTAACACTTGGCGCAATCAGTTTCCATATTATGTCATACTGTATAAGAGCTGTTAACTGAGTGAGTGAACCAATCAGAAAGCGAAAAACACAGTATCCGTGGTTCAAAATTTCATAATGTAAGGTATTATCTTTTCCCTTGTGCTTACTGTGTCATTATTCACTTTCTGTGTAATGGTTTTATCATTGTTTTTGTTTGTAGGAAATGGTAGCCATACCTGATTTATGAAGAAACTGAAGTTGTGCAGTAGTACAGCAACCTACTTTTACTCTCTGCAGATTAGCTTTCTTGGTTCACGGAAAACCCTTTTCATTATTGTAAATACATTGTGGCTTGGAAGATATTCTCAAACAGGTCTGGAGAATGTTCACCACCAAAATTTCCCATTTTGTGTGGATCATATAAGTTCTTTCCTCCTTTTGTTTAGTGGTTGACTAGTGACTTGTGAAATTGTATGGTGCACAAGAGAGCTAAATGCAGTGTCTCCTTTAGTTGTAAAACATATATTAAAGGAACACAAATAATATTGTCATTGTTGTTGAGTAATGTTAGGATTTAGTACTGCCAGTGGTATTACAAGTGTCTCTTTTGAGTGGATTCCCCAACTTTCTGCTAACTTGACCCAAACAGATATATATAGGTGGAGAACAAATTCGGGAAAATGAAAGGAAAAAATACTAAACATGCATCAGTTGATTATTACAATACACTATTTTGTTTTGTTCAATATTATTTGCACTAGAAAGAAAATTAACGACCATAAGAATTTAGTCCGTGATAAGGAAAAGTTTGTTCTAAAACCCATATTGGAAATTTAGGCATTTGGGGTGCTTTTTCACAGGGTTACATGTGCATGGTATTAATTTTTATGTCAGTCCAATATTTTTCTTGAAAACTGTGTTGTCTCTATAACTTTGTCCTTTTTTGTGAAGCATGACATTTTCTTCTCTCAATTCAACATTTGATTTGTGTTGCTGATCTTGTTTTTCCAGCAAAAGTGTTATGTTGAATAATAATTATTTTTGTTATATAACTGTTTTTGCCCCCAGCAGCGCATGCTCTTATTGGTTACTTCAAGGTCACATGACATCTAACAAAAACACTTTTGTCGTTCAAAAGTCTCTGAGCAGGCAACAGTGCAAAATCTATGACCTCAGAGGGTAACAGTGCACTGTTGCCCGCAAATATTGACCGACAACCACCGTTGCTGTTCCCATTGCACGTTTTGATCCTATTTGTGCTATATAACAAATCACTTAATGAATGGTCTCTCAGGAAACAGTTCATTTTGTTTCCCTCGTCTGCGCCTCAGGGGAACATTGAAATTTTTAGGGAAACAAAATGAACTGTTTCCCTCGGGACCAGTCATTAAGAGTTTACTGTTGGGATAATAGCAAAATTATTGACCTTGGGTGTTTGGTGACACAGCTACATTGTAAAGCATAACCATTATGAAAATGATATCTGTTTTACCTTATTATAGTGAGCTAACTTTTTGGTGTGGTTTGACTCACAGGTCTTATAATAGGCCAAAAGCAATTTGAGAAATTCATGGGGTTGTGCATCGTGTTCAATGCAGTTTGTTCTGTGCATGTAAATCATAATATGAAATGAAACATGTTTAGTGGGGGGGGGGGTTAGTACTGCAAAGGCATTGGCATGTCATTGTCGTAATGAGCTAAACCCAAATACTTAACTTCATGTTTTTTTGTGAAAGTTTTTGTTTTCGTTATCGATTTTTCTCTGCTTGATATCCAGCTCCTGCTTTTGATTCTTGAGGGTTTTCTACCTGTCTGACTAATTCTGTGTAACTTAGTGCTTCAGTTCTCTTGGAAGATTTTTGGCACTGACAAAGAAGGGGGCATAGAATCTATATTGAGGGGTAGGGGAAATTCAATTCAGGGGAGATTATTATTGCAACTATTGTAATGTTATTGCATCACTCACCTTCATTGGTGAAATGTATTCATCCATGTGGCAAATTCTGTAGTCTTTGTGAGCCAGTAGCAAGTGAATAAAAATTTTCTAGTGTGGTGAACTGTTTTGCTGGCATCAAAAACCAAAAAAATCGCTTTGCACATTGAACTAGAGCACCTTTGCTGACATTTTCAGTCTCTAAACGGAAAAAGCAGCTTACTTTGTTGAATAAACTTAACTCGCCCTTTGCAAAGAGTCCCATAAAGTTGAAAAAGCACACAATCCCCCGGTAGTCAGATGTGACAGTTGACATATTTTATTTTTAGTTACACAAAACATAGCAATGAACGTTGTTAAAGGGAAGAAAATAACAGGGTTTGTTGTCAATATTTGCCGCTGTTTAATATAACAGGCAGCCGCTCTGTCGCCTTGGCTTATAAAGCGAGAAAACTTACATTGTATGAACAATGTTGACAAGATATTAACTCGAAGTTAAAAACATACATGTACGCTATATGCATTTCAGGACAACCTACGACCCCAAAACCTCACAAACTATATCGAGTGGCGTGAAAGTATAAGGCACTGGACTTCGCTTTTCTGTGTAAAACCAGTTACAACAGTGAAGACGAACACTACCGGTAAAAAAACCTGCTTCTCTTCAAACTTCGATTTGAAAAAGTCTGTCTTGGTGTATGAAATCGGAATTCCACCTTTAAAGACCTCTTAAAAATTTTCATATCAACGAAAAAAAAGTCATATTTGATATGTTTCGCGAAAATAATTTACCTCCAACATATCTCTGTTCTGAGCTTAAAGAGTAACCGACCACCTTAAGAAACGCAAAACTCTAAACAACGAACGTCAAATGAAGCTTCGAAGCTCGTTAAAAACTCTATTGCTTTAGGCGTACTGGTTTTGGTCCGATCTCTTCCCTGACGGCTCTGAAGCATCGTTGAATGATGGCAGATTCAGATCATCTTTTTGCAAGTTTTCTCAGAGAAACGCCAGCGGCGTGACAGCCTCGACAAGACGTGGTAGATTTTGATTTGTCGTCCGCCATTTTGAAAATAGAATGGCGGCAACACAAGTGTGATTCTAGTGCGCATGTCTAGCGGTTTTTGCGCTCTGTCCTGTTTCCGGTGAAAGGGCAAATGATTGACAGGATAGCACAGTTTTGACTGCCGCGCGCACTGCGGGCGCGGGTTCCGTATGCAAGGCATATATTCATTAGACAAAACATATTATTTCGTCCCGAAACCAGGCACTAAGCATTTTGTCCCGGTTTCAGGTAAATGGCTGCAAAAATTTCATACCGGTACAAGTTCATACCGGTCTGAATTCGTCCGTAAATCCCCCCTTAAAAAACAAGCACCTTTCTTAGAATCCAAAGTGAAGTGCTCCTAGCCAGTTAAGGCAAATTAAATTGCACCGAAAAGCAAGCCATACCAGTGTTTTTCTTTTGCCCAGCTGGATATTTTTGTTGCCTTGATTGTGCTCGAATAAGGCAGCCAGCTAGGACGAACTGCACTCAAGCTGCAACTAGGCTAGGCTATCGGCATATTTTATCATTATCGTTTTCATTATCATCATAATCATCATCATCATCATCATCATCATCATCATCATCATCATTTTGCCTAAATGTCGATTAAAATCGCTCTTTTGTTGATTCTAGCTCTTGGCTTCCTGTAAGGGGAATGTACAAAGGCGTCTTGACAACGCCTCAGGCCCACCAATTGGCCAGCGCTAGCAAGGCCGATATGTTAAAAACACTAAGCTGGGATATCGAAATTTTGTTATCTGTATTATTATTGTTGTTGTTGTCATCATCATCATTTTGCCTAAATGTCGACGGGTTTGTTTTTCTTTTTCAGGTTAATTTCGCTCTTTTGTTGACTCTAGCTCTTGGCTTCCTTAGAGATGTTGAAGGTAACTGTGCGAGCAATGTAAAAAGTCTCCTTGACAACGCTTCAGGCCCACCAAATGGCAGATGTGTTAAAAACACCGTGGCTATTCGTATTTGCAATAAATTCTACACCGCTGTAACTTGCAGAAATGACAACGAATGTAGAGGATGACCGGCGACAATGATTCGCGCCCAATGCTGCGACGGTATAATCATGACACTACCCACTGATATCTACTGAAAAGAAAGACGAAGAAATTAGACTTTTTCTTGTTGGTATTTAGTTTATAAAAGGTATATAGACAAATGTTGGAGCCATAACCGCCGACAACTATAATTATAATCCTTCTGTCAATAATTAAAGTACTTTGAGAGGAAAGACATGTTCGTCGCCTTTTTAATGTTGTTCTGTCTCCATGTGTTCGAAGGGTGAATGGCCTCACTCAGATTTTATTCAACCAACGCCTGATTATTAATCCCTTCTTACTAACGTCAAAGATAAACGCGAACTCAACGACTTTCCAAGAGTGAATGATAAGACTACCAGGCCACCTTCATTGGTGAGACTAGTAGGAAATTGAAAACACGACTGGCTGAACTCAATAGAGTGATTAAAAACGGTGGCCTCAGCAACATCATCTCTGAACATCATTTACTCAGGAATCTCATAATTGACTTGCTTTTTTTCGCGATTCATATTTTAATGAAAGCCATAATTACGTCATACCTCCTCAATGGTACAACATAAAAACGAAACAGTTACTGAATTAAAGAGGAAACGCCATTCTTCTTTGAAAGTCCGAGCTTCAATCAGTTACTGTTTACATCGAATGGCGTCTATAAGTTTATCATGCTTTTGCTATACTGACCTTCGCGAAATTTTATAAAGGATGTTTTCAACCAACCTCTGGAGACACCAATAACAATAGAGAAATGTACGACTTCTGGTGGACGAACAAAAGAAACCAGTAAGAGATATTTTGTTTTCGTCCACCAACATCGCAACGATGACGTCACGTGAAAACCTCCTATAACTGTTCAATAAACTTTATTAAATTCTCCCAGAATTTAATTACAGCTTAGATAATTAAATTATTTAAAAGAATACAAAATAATAAAATTAGTGATATTAAATATCTGTAATTTAATTATAAATAAAACCATATTAATTTTTCTTAAAATATTTTCTATAATAACTTTAAACCTAGAAGAGGGAGTCAATGAACTTGACGCTTTTTGGCAAATGTTTCCACACTATAATGACTGCTCCATACATAAAATTGCGCTGACCTTCGGAATCTGCAACAAATTCTTATTTCTAGTTTTGCCGTTGTGGATGTCTGATCTTTTCATAAACCTGTCGCTCAAGTACGATACAGAGCTAAAAGTTTCAGGCACTTAAAGGCCATTGCGGCACCTCTTATTTAACCTTAACATTTGATGCACTTGGACCTGTTTCAAATGTTTCAGAGAAACAGTTTTAGTGACAATACGTGGGGCACGTTTTTTAACTTTGCAATGTGAACCAGCATTCCACGAATAAACGATACAAAGGGGTTAGGATGTTAAGAGAGAAAATTGAAAACGTCGTTGTCAGGTCGAGGACGGTAAAGAAATGTACCAAAACTTTGAACGCACATGCGAGGCGTGCAAAGTCGATGTCTGTTACGTGTTGATTGTGTTTTGTGATGTTCTCGTAGCCGTCGCCGTCGTCCTTGTATTCTCTACAACTCAATCACACGCGCCTCTCAACGATAAATAAATTGATTTAGGTGGAGGTCAATCAAATGTTTCCATGGTAATAGTCCTGCTCACACATTTGATTGACGTCCACCTTAATTTTAGTTTCGAAATATGAAAAAATGTAGACTGGTAACCGCTGTAATGTCTTTTGTCTTGTTGCTTATGTTTTTAAGTAGGTTGTTATGTCGATCTATGATTGGCAAACAGAAATCACGCCACCATTTTGCCCAATCAAAACACGCACTCGCGTCATGCACGTGCTCTTCCGTGATTTGGTTGCGAGTGGTTTTCGTTGTTACTATAATTAGTTTACTTAATTTCCTATCATTGTGATTTCTACGATACTCGATTGACAACCAACTACAAGGTCATGTCCTTACGCAGTTAGAAGTAATTCCAAATTCCTTTCCGTTTGCAAACCTTACAATCTTTTTCTCTCTTCTGCAATGCTTGTGTCTCTTGCAAACGGGAATTTTAAAAAAGTAATTATAAATGATGCGATAATCCAACCGTTTTATACAAGAGTTGTTATCGTAAGAATTTCTTGGGAAACGTGTCTTTTCTAAACCGTCTTCAACAATTCCGCCGTTAAGTCCTGATGGCTCAAGTTCCTCTCGCGCTCGTGCAATTTTTCCTTCTTCTTGTTTATCGCCGTCGAAGCTGGTTTCCTTTGCTGCTTGAGCAATGAATGAAGTATCTTTATCACCAGCACGTTTCTCAGCGTTTGGAATTCTTGTCCCGTTGTCAGGCTTTGCAATCAATTTTGAAGTCTCAAGGGAGGAGACTTTGGAAAGAGGCAAAGATTCTCTGGGTCTGGCGTCGACTTTCCAACCACAGGTCAGCAATGAGACCATCAACGCAAAGTTGAGTAAACTTCGCAGGAAAAACTGCAAAAAAATTAAAAAGGCTATGGCAAAGAAGGCTGATTTTTTTTAAATGCCTTGAAATAGAACAATTTTGCGCATCGGGAATGAACTTTTTCCTTGAGGCCCTTCGTTTCTGTGAACTCACGAAAATAGCTTGAACATATAGGAAGGCTCTGTATTTTTGTGGTCGGACTGCGGGAAGCCTGCAATAAAGGCTCTAGAAATGGGAGGAGGTCTTTTCAGATCAAGTTCGTCTTCCCTGAATTGGCCATTTCATTGATTTACTTTCATTGTTAATTTCAGTTTACAGTGTCCCCAATTAGCGCTCCAGCGCTAGAACGACTAGACACTTAAAATAAAGTTCCTTTCCTTTCCTTTTGCTTTCTCGTCCAACTATAAAAATGAGATATGTTCATCGCATTAAAAAAAAACAGTATTTCTGCCAAAATTAATTATAAAATAAAGAAAATTGAAAAACCAATATCTTTACCTTAAACAACCAATTTTAGTTTGTAAAAATACTTGTCTATTCTAGAGTGTAAAGCATTGCATCCCATTCACACTGATTCAAAAGCAAAATTTCTCTTTTTCTTCGCGAAAACCGCGACGCAAACAATTTTCATCAATACTTGCGTTTTTACCAGTATTGACCGGGTACTAGCATCACGCATGCGTGGATTCTCCCACCCTTTCTTATCATGAATGGCCGATGTAGATCCTCGCAGGATCATCATATTTTAAGTCTCCACTAAACCTATTTTGAAAATTTTGTGCACACCGATTTCTCTCTTTCGCAGTAAAGCTGTTACGTCGTACGTGGGTGTTTCAGTAGCATAGGAGTTCGTTGTTTAACTTCCTTTGTTATTCTTTCGTGTAGCAGACCGTGGAGTTTGTTGCATTGACCGCAACAATTGCTTTGTTTTGTGGAGCAAAGAAATCAGTGAGGCCTTGAGAGAGCAACGTATGTGTTCTGAAGACAGACGACCAACATTGGCAAATACAGCTTGCTCTGACTAGAGTAAACGCACATAGCCGACATATGCAAGAAATAACATTTCACTGTTCACCCTCTAAGGCAGTTTTCAAAATACTGATTAATTTAAATCTCACCATCATATCATATAACATAAAACATTAAGCCATTTTAAATAGTTACCTGTTGGAGGACATTGCCAAACATTTTTCTATGACTTGCACTGAGCAGGCCGTAGCGACTTCGATAAAAATATATTATAGGGGGAAAAACGTTTTGATATAATTCTTGTAGCTTAAATGATAAAAGCTCATCCACACCGACTTTTATTTATACCATCGGTGAATCTGACTGATGATAAAATAATCGAGCTAAAAATAAGTTTGTGTTTTCCCCCAATTTCGGCTATTTTTTTTAGTTCCATGAGTAATGCTTCCTCGTTCTCTAACCACATTAATCACAGCTCGAAACGTTTCAGAGTTTGTTCTATCGAACAAAGATTTAATTAATGCATGTAACTGCTTCCTCACTTGTTTTCAAACCGTTCCTTGAACAACTTATAGTCAAATTGACAACGGACGGTACTGTCCGTTTCATTTTTTGGCAAAATGTTCAATGCTTCAACCGTTTACGAGACCCAAAATCACTAATAAGGAACATTAATTAGCTATGCATGGAAGGTTTAATTGTAAAATCTTAAAGGACTTGATCTTCACACTGTTTGCACATTCGTCAGTTAAAACACTTTTTTATGTGGACGTTAATACGTGTCGCGATTTCCATATGCTTGACTACCGAGTTAATTTGGTGCCATTTCTGAATATACATTCCATTGCAAGCCACGTAAAATTATGTTTCACACGAAAGAGCTGAAACACATGTCACGGCCACACGGCCTAGCCGACTATGTAAACATTGCAGTAATGAAGCAGCTCTCAAACATTGCAATGGTCAGGTTTGCCTCCAAATCAAAGCTTTGCTATTTTATGCAGTGACGCCATCATATCTTCGATTTAAGTCCAGCTTTCCGGAATTTTACGTACAGTTTTTAAGGAAAGTAATTTGTTGTTCCCGCATAGTTTTCAAATTCAAGATAAACAAATGCGATATTGTGTTAATTCAGTTCAAGAACGTCTGTTATCATCATTTAACTAATGCGTTTCAGGAGCGATTGCGTAGGTATTAGACAAAACTGCATCCTGGGCAAAAGCAGTCACATCGGCGACACCAACCCAAAATCAACTTCTCGGATATATTTTGAAGAGAGAAACTATATATTCTTCAACTTTCCGAAATTTCAAGTTTTTTCCTGTGAAATGGTACAAATGACTTGAACTATAGAATGTAATAATAATAATAATAATAATAATAATAATAATAATAATAATAGTCGTATGCGTATCTACTGCCATTAGGGAGCTTAACCACGCGCGTTTTTGGGACGCGGACGGCAACCGGAAGTGTGCTGTTTCCCTTTTAACCTGTTTTTACACAACCACATTTTCATTTCCAAGTATCTTTTATCCATTAGAGATAATTAGTATAAAAATTTGGGAGACACCACTGCCCTGGCACGCGAAATTTTCTCTTCCAGTGGACGTCCGCGTCTTAAAAACGCGCGTGCTTAAGCTCACTAATAATATCTCAGTTTCGTAAATGTTTCATCGACTTATAATAGACCCGAAAGTATAACCGGAAAAATGGCGACAGAAAACAGGAGTGGTGCACCTCAGGCTATTGTTCACAAAATCAGTTACAGCAACGTTATGATGTCATATCGATGATTTTCGCAAAAAGGTGTTCTTAAAGATAAAGTAAATATTCTCATTTCTTGCAAAATGTATAGACGTTCCTTGTTCCTTTTCCTGATAAGAAATGGTTGTGTGGGATCTCCGAATTTTACATTGACGTGAAAGATTCCTTTGGATAGGCAATATTTTTTTTGTAAGGCTTGTAAAAAATGCCCGACTACAACGTTATTGGGACGATGTTACTGTTCGGACAAATTCTTTTTCAAAACAGTGCATCTAAATATTTCAGTCTTGATTTGAAAAAAAAAAAAAAAAACCCTCAACGCAGTGCTATACTGCAAGGGTCATTCTTCATTGGACCATGACAGCAGTATTCAATCTTGAACATCTGTTGGTATGAAATGTAAACTGAAAACACCACCAAGAGTCATATGAGCCAATCGGCAAACATTCCTCAACGTTACCAAAGGCTACGCGAAGAAGATTTAATGCTGGAAGCAATCATGCTTCCGGTACTTAATGCATTCTAGTATATTCGTTGTACTACCGTCCTACCTGTGTGAAAAAGAACTTCAAAGGGTTAAATTCAAGAACTACTTCCATAAATGAGACTCCTACCAGATATGTGATAAAATGTTTGGGTCACACTGCACAAAAAAGATAAAAAGGATCGCAAAATAGCTAGTTACAAAAGTATTAACAAACGGTTTTTTCATATTTCAGGTTTTTCCCAAGTTATTCGTTGACGAACATTAGGCTGTCTGTTGACGTCATCGTTTATCCATCTCTTAAGAAATGTAAATAAAGCGATATGAACGGCATTGTGGTAAATCATCGTCACGTGCTCTGGCCATCTAGTTTCTTTGCACGTGCAAAGCGTCACAAAATGTGGAAGGGCAGGATCTACAGAGAAGACTTCACCATCCAGCAGCTTAGCACCGTCGACACCTTTAAGTCATCCACTGAATATTAGATAACGATTAACCAATCTACATCTATAGCAGGCTTATACTCCCAAATGTTGTCAACACGTTCCTTGACTAAAACGGGAGAATAAAGTGGTAAACAAGCAAGACGATAGAAAACGAACAGATTAAAAGTCCCCTCAAGACAGCAAGACACTGTATGATCACTTCAATATTAATATTAAACTGGTGTCTTATGTATTATTTGAGCAAACATCGAAAACTGAATATAAAAAATGATCATGCATAATTAACTTTTTCATCCTCTACTGTAGGTCTATACTCTTAAGAGTTTGCAACAATTAAAATTCGGCAATGTTAATTTATATCCATTCTCGCTCTACTCAAGACAACTTTGCGTTTTCACTCTCGAATGAATTTCAAATTAGTAAATAATTTTCCCTGTCATTGCGTGTTTTAATAGACATAGAAATAAACTGGTGTTGTCGAAAAATAAACGTTGTTTAATAAAATGCAATATATTATCTTGTCTTATTCCTCGGAAATTTGTTCAAGAAGCAATTTTATGGTCAATATATCTGCACGTAGGCAATGAAATGGCCAACACAGCGCTGCAAAAATGTCAACTTAACGGAAACTAAACGCGGAAGTATTCGAGCGCTAAGTTTCGTGATCTATAAATATACTTACATATTAATTACTTCGGCCGTTGTGCTCAGTTTGACAGACCCGTTGCAAAGTCCTAGAGAAACCCAACGTTCACGAACTCTAAATCTTCAAAACCTTATTTCTACATTATCTATTGAACTAAGTAAAAGAAATAAGGAATAAGGATTTTTACGAGTTGACCAGAAATAAGGCAGAAATGAAAATACAAAACCTCCATAAAAGAATATAGAATAAGGTCCGTTTGATGCAAGAAGCTTGCCAATCAACAAGAAAATAACATACCAAAGTTCACGAATTATGCCCCGAATTAAATAATTGAATCCTAGCTAATTTGCACTGTTTAACATGTTTGTGCTCAGTGCAAAAAGACGTCAAGCCAACCTTCCTTAAATATAGTTTGAAGTCATTTGCGATCAGTATATCAAGTGAAACAAGATTGTCACAATTTTCCAAAAGAAAAAAAAAAAATTTGCTTTTAAATTTTCTGTGCATGGATATATAAAATGACAATTTTAAGAGATCTGTTGAATGAATTACGTAATATCCGAAAAACTCGGCTAAAGTAGCCGTCCCGGCATTTTTTTGTTTCTCAATATTTCAAAGAAGTAGAAGAATGATGTTATGATATCGATTTGCGTTATATTAGACACTGATTGAATAGATAATCAAAGATAACTGTCTTGTACATAAACTGAACACCCGTACCGTAATTGGCAAAGTGAACATGCTTCACGTCTGTACTGAATCTGTTCAGTTTTGCTGGCCCAAGCCTGAGTTGCTTTAAACGTTTTGATCCTCGTTCCTCGCAACAACTAAAGAGACTCAATTTCCCGCTCGAGTTTTATTTGTTTTCTCAGTTCACAAGAGGCCTTAAATAACTCGCACTTCACGTAGTTTCAATGCCGTTTCAGCTCTCGTGTTTTATGTTTCGCACACTCTCGACACAGTCGCCTTGGTTCATTTGCATTTCAACGGTGACGCCTTGCCTTAATAACGAAACACTATTTATAATTAATTTCCTCTTTCAAATGCAGAAAACAATCCGAATAGAGAGTTTTAGACCTGTGACGGAACTTGAAAATTCTCTAAGGCGGAAATACTGGTTCTCTGAAAACATAATTGATGCTTTAGCTTCTCATTAACAGCAGTTTTTTTTTCAGACGTCGAAAGTAATTTTACCCTTGCTTTTGTTTTCCCACTTCCGAAAAGCACTAATCAGTAACAGAATTTAAAATATATGTGACTTTGGCTAAGGGTTTTCCCCACAAAGAGCGCTGATTTCTCGTTAAGTTGAATTGACTTTTTTTGACTGGCGCGACGTTGTTCTTTAAGGCTCGGGCAAACTGCTTCATTCAACATTTGCTTCAACATCCGTTCGATTTTGTTGAATGATGTTAACTGTTGGGGTCGGCAAAACAAATTCAACACATCAACATTTTCTAAACATTTTGTTTAACACAGCTTCACGAGATGCACGTTATTTACGCTGCAGGTTCAGTTGTTGCTATGGATACGGACAGGGATACGTTATTGAGAGACCGATTAGTGCGCACGCGCATACCCAACAATTAGGGAGCTTAAAGGGAATCTCCACTAAAACAACAAAATAACTTTAAACCACAGAACATAATGTTGACAATTAAAATTGTTGAAACTTTTTCCAATGAAAGCGTTTGTATCCGAAAAAAAATTAATTTCAAAAACGCTTGTTTTGGCTTTCAAATTTCCAGGGCGCCGCCATCTAATTGTGACGTGTCGTGGTTGCCTTTTTGTTCTGATACTAACAGCGATTGTTCTGGAACAATAGGGCAACCACGACACGTCATAATTATTCAAGATGGCAGCGCCCGGAAAATCTGAAAGCCAAAACAAGCGTTTTTTGAAATTCATTTGTCGATGTTTACGTGCCCCAAGGCCCCTGGCGCGCAACACGTAGGCCTAGCGCGTATGCCCTATTGTAGCACTGTTGCGTGAACGTGGCCAAACGAGTTCAACATCGTGCAACATCCAAAATGCTGCACGAAAAATTTGACCATTTTCAAATTTGATCCAACATCATCCAACATGTTGCAACATATTGCAACATATCGCAAAAGCTAGGGTGGCAAAACGTATGCAGCATGTTGTGCCCAACAATGTTGCAATATGTTTCGTTGAAATGTTGCTAGGGTTTGGTTAGGCCTTTACGCTAGGACGGCGACTCCGACAACGAGAAGGTAACAAATTTGCATTTGCGATTTTCACTTTTGTCAATTTCTTTGCCGTCGCCTGCAAAACAACAACATGAAATAGCCAATTTTGAGGTTTTATGAAGAACATCAACACTCGAGGATAAAATTCCATTTTCTCCCCTAAATTAAGTGCCGTTCCAACCAGTGTCAGGAACTACCACACCCTTGTTATATTAATTGAAATAGTCATGAAGTGATTACAAGAACGTGAATTTATATTTGGAGATGACGTTCTCGTTGCCGTCGCCGTAGTCGTTGCTTAAGCTCCCTATTATTTCCCTTTATTGTAATAATTTCGTTATAGCACCAAGTCGTTCGGAAAGGAAAGTTTGTAGCAACATTGCAGCAACAAAAAATTGGCATGAACGGTGTGGTTGCTTGGGAAAAAATAAAATGTTTCGTCAGGTTCTCACGTCCCCTACACAACCTCAAATTTGGTTAATTCACGTCGTTAGGGAGCTTACGCAAGAACGACGACGGCTACGAGAACGCCATAAAACAATGGGTTAAATGAGCACTTGCCCTGCACGTGCGTTTTGCATTTTGGAACATTTTTTCGCCGTCCTCGTCCTGACAACGAGGACGTGAGAACATGACGAAACATTTTTAATTTTCTCCCCTAACAACCATACAATTCATGCCAATTTTATTCCTGCAATGTTGATACACACTTCCCTTTCCGAACGACTTGGGGTTATAACGAAGTTATTGCAATAACGGGAAATGATATTTTTAGACGACGTTCTCGTTGATATCGTCGTCGTCCTTGCGTAAAGCAATTCATTTAAACTCGGATTGACAAAAAATTCATTTTTCCGAAAATAAAACCGTTGTTAATTAAAGTCATTTTCCCGAATATTGAACTGAAAGGACAAAAATAAGAAGTTTCTTGATTGTTTCGATTGGTTTGGACATGAAGTTTCGATACCAGAATCTGAAGTGCGACTTTCCATTGATGTTTTTGACGTAGATGAAGAAAAAGTCGTAACTTTCAAGTCAGTGGTAATTCACCGTTGCTTTTAGCGATGTGTTTCAGAATTGAAGATAAATACGGAAATGCGCAAGTATGCTTGAACTTACTCAAGAGCAAACTATTGACTGATTCGAAAGCAAATGCGATTTGTGAACGCTCCGGGTGGTTCTCAGACGCAACTCGTTTCAGTGAATAGCATTTGCGTATTGGACGAATACTTGCAGACAGCCACTCTTATGTTTACTTCAGCAATCACCATCTTTTCACCCATCCCTCATACATCGTACATTAAATTAAACTGTGGCTCTTTTCCTATCTTAGATGTCACCTCTAAACAGATATACGACTCTTTTTTGTGCAAAAAACAAATCCCTCCGACAGCCCAACAAAAAATATCAGACAAATACTCAGATACGGTCATTAACTGGAAAAAGGTTTATTTTCTTCCTTTCCGTACTACACTTGATTCCAAATTGAGAGAATTTCAATACAAAATTCTAAACAATATTGTCTTTACAAATGATAAATTATTTCGCTTTGGCCTTTCGCAATCTCCAAACTGCACTTTTTGCAATGAAGAACCAGAATCCTTAGAACATTTACTCTCTCGCTGCAAAGTGTCTCCTGAATTTTGGAAACAAGTCTTAAAGAAAATAACATTGTTCAAGAGATTATGAAGGTAAGAGAAGTAATCTCTCATACTGGCCCTATTCCCATCGCAATCCCTCTTAGGTTATTTTTAGATGATATCAATTTTCCCGCGGATAATGTTACCGCGCGCGTTACGTGGAAGTTTCGTGGAGGAGGGAAAGTGCAGCAAATTCTGTACGATGCCACTCTCCGTTTTCAAAATTGAAGTTACTAAAATTGAGTTTCATGGCCTGATAAAATTCATTGTCTGCAAGATACAGGTTTCAAACATACATCCTTGGAATTGCTTAACTGTCTAGCTAGTTTATAGTGATACCAATTTGAAGAATTTTTAATCTATCAAACCGTGTTAAATAATTTTGGCAGATGCAGATATGTTTACCTTGGTTGCATTGCGTTACTTGTTCATTTTAGTGCGCACTTTCTCATCGTCTACAAAATTCTGTCGCTTCAGTACAAAACTCGTCCCTGTCAAGGTACAGTTTGCAATCATATATCATGGAAATCGGTTAACTGTATAATTCACTCTGATACCAATTTTACGATTGTCTAATGTAGGAAACCGTGTTAAATAATTTTGCAAGAAGAAGCTATATTTCACGGGTGCGTTGCAAATTGACTTCAATCCGATCTTACGGTTTTAAAAATTTTTATCGTGCGGTCAATTGAAATTTTCCTGTCATGTGTGGTACTGTTTGAAAGCGTTAGCTGTGTAATTTATGAATATCATAGAATTAAGTCACCATAGTTTAAGTCCGCTAAGAAAATCGAGAACGCGTTGACCAAGTAGGAATATGTTACTTGGTGTCTGCGATATTTCATTTTGTACAAAATTCGGTCGCCTATAAAACTCGTTCCTTTCAAGATACAAGGTGCAAAGATAGATCATTCAAATCGCTTAATTGTGTTGTTTACAATGATACCAATTTCAACACTGTCCAATGTACGAAACCGAATTTAATAATGTTGAAAGATGCAGGTATATTTAAAATGCGTTCTTTGCAAATTGACTTCCATCCGATACCACGGGTTCAAAAAAAAAAAAAATTATCGCACTGTCTGTTGAAGTTTTCCTTTCATGTTTGGTACTGTTGTAAAGATCTTTCTCTCCACTCTATGGATATCTAAGAATTGAGTCGTCATATTTTAATCCCGTGAAGAAAATCAAGAACGCGTTAACCAAGTCAGCGATACATTACTTGTTGACTGTAGTCTGCGAATTGCCAATGTTTACAAAGTTCTCATCGCTTATAAAACTCGATCCTTTCAAGATACAGGTTTCAAACATCTATGACT
>NC_090884.1:11374756-11404756 GCF_036669925.1 Montipora capricornis | reverse complement strand
CATTTCTGCAAGTTACAGCAGTGTAGAATTTATTGCAAATACGAATAGCCACGGTGTTTTTAACACATCGGCCATTTGGTGGGCCTGAAGCGTTGTCAACGAGCCTTTGTACCTTGCTCGCACAGTTACCTTCAACATCTCTAAGGAAGCCAAGAGCTAGAGTCAACAAAAGAGCGAACTTAACCTGAAAAAGAAAAACAAACCCGTTGACATTTAGGCAAAATGATGATGATGACAACAACAACAACAATAACAATGCAGATAACAAAAGTTCGATATCCCAGCTTAGTTGCGGCTTGATGGAGTTCGTCCTGACTGACTACTTTAGCCGAACTAATAACCTGGGCAAAAAAAAAGGCCTCCAGCTAGGCAAGTGAAAACCTCTGGTTTGGCTTGCCTTTTGGTACAATTTAATTTGCTTTAACTGGCTAGAAGCACGCTATTGTGTTGGTTAGAGATATTAACACCCCGTTTACACGGATCCGGACAAATTTGTGCTCGGAGAAAAACTTGCACGGCTCCACCTTGCGTTCACACGGGACCGGTGGAACGGGACGAATTTTTGAACGGCTAAGGCTACGTTTACACGGGTCTGGAACAATTTGGCACGGACGAATTTTGTACCTGGACCGTCTGTTTACATGGAACCGTGCAAATTCTGTTACAGATGGCAATGGTGTTTACATGGGTCCACGCAAATTTTGAGACCAGTCGCGACATTTGAATGGCTTTTTAAAAATCTCTGCTGTGATTGGTTAAGCTTATGTTTTTAGCCAATCACGTTGTAGTGAGGTGCGGTACGCGGCAAATCAAACGTGGCTTTCTGGTCTTTTTCCACGACCGGTTGTTTTGTGAGCTGTACATGCTTACGAAGAAATTCAATCAAATGTGTACGTTGCCTCGATCGATGAACATCGGAGACAATGGCCATTTGTAGCAACGTGTACTGCAGTAGCCCATCTAATCCGGCTCAAAAACCGATGCATGCAATTGCCTGTATCGTGCTTTTGTTAATTTGTTTTGTGTCAACAACATTTTTTCTTAGAAAAAAACGTAAGTAGATTCCATGCCTTAACCGCACTAAACGTGCAAAACCTTGGAAGGTTCGGGTGTTTTCATGAATCCGTATACATAGTGGAACCGTGCCGGTCAAAAAGTTGACCTGTTTTTTCAGGTCCCAAACTTGCACACTCAGCCGTTCAAAAATTCGTCCGGTTCCACCGATCCCGTGTGAACGCGAGGTGGAACCATGCAAGCTTTTGTCCGTGCAAAGATTTGTCCTGACCCGTGTAAACGGGGTCTAAGTAGACCATGAGATTACTGAAATGCTACGGGGCTATAATAATATTGATGTCTCAGGTTTTGTTCGTTCCCTGCTGGATGTTGGCACACATCATCAACAAAAGGTAGATAATTTAACTTTGATAATGAAAAAAAAAAAACACCTAATGTCTTCTGGACCCTGTGAGTATGCATGCCTCAGAGTGACTTTCCTGACAGGTGCCACCGTTGGGCTTAAAAATCCTCTCCACTGGCCTTAATTGGATCTTAATGAATAATAATGATGATGATACTACTACTAAATTAATTAATACTACTACTTAATCCAGGAAAAGCGTAAAATTTTCTTCCATGTTTTCAACTTTTTGGTGAAAGAGTGTTTCGCTTATTTTTGTTTTTCAAGATTGACTTCCTCAGTCTAATGTAAAATTTTTTCGAATATCAGCGTTGAACAGCTTTTGGGAGTAGAGAAATAAACTCCTTGGTTAATTCTTAATTCCACCGAGCCTTGGTGTTCAAATAGGAAAACCGGTATAAACACCAAAATACCAACTGATGATTCCTCCATTTTCTTAAAAGACCACTAATAGCTTACAATGATTCAAACTTTCCAAAAAGACCTGGAAACAACTTATCAGTTTGAGATAGTTAACTTACCAGTTTAAGACAGTTGTTCATTATGAGTTCTTTGTGCGTTCTTCCACTGAGTATTGGTACCGTCTAAAGCTGATCTACTGCGATCAATGATGATGAAGCTCTCCTTGCCATCAGCATTTATACTTTTTAGCCAATCCAAGCTAAAAATAAGTTCTAATGTTCCTGCTACGTGATGTAGTTAACTTTCTATTTAATTCTCTTCTCGTGTCGTGCTGAAGGAAAAACTTGGCCATGGTTCACTTATTAACTAAAGACCTTTGCGTTTCCTTTCCTTGCTGGTTAGAAATGTTCTAAAATAGTCGGTTTTAGATTTCTTTTTCTGGCTTTTCGAACGCGGAACCAATCAAGGAGAATCATCACTGGAAAAAAGACCCGTTAGGATTGTGTGCCCGAACACTAGTTTTAAATGAACAATTTAAAATGAGAAATATTTTAAACGCTGATAATTAAGATAAAGTGGATGATATAAACAACTCTGCCAAAGTCTTTTTATTTGTGAGCGGCGGAAATGATGGCGTTGTCAATACTTCCCATGGACATCGAACAGCTACAACTATCGAGCCTTCACAAAGAACTCGCTCAAGCATTGAAAAGGGAGAAAGGATCTGCAAGCTGCGAGGACGCAGCCAATTACACCAGAACAAAAACAGTTATCTTCACGGTTCCAGTGGCTTAAACGCGTTGATTTGTTAACATTTTCTGAACCAAATTTACTACAATCAATTGAACCTGAATCGTTTCAATTAATCCGCTCTAGCGCTTTATTTTAACGTTTGGGATCTTTGCTCATTTTAGTGTCATTTTTGTCAAATAGAAGGCGTTATAGTCGTATCTCGAGCACGGTTTGTCATGTTCTTACAGCAATATTTTTTCTCATACTCCACTCAGACCCCCCGTCTTCCTTATCTGCGAATAAGAGATATCTTCAGCGTCACTTAATTACAAGTGCAACCAAACGGGCAATGTTCAAAGCAATGGAAAAATGAGATACTCTTCAGCCGTTTTACAATTCTTCATGAGTAGAGAGATTCAGCTTCGCTGTTTGCGGCATGAAACGGCAAATTAGGGAAAACATGTTTCTTTATTTTTGGCAAATCGCAATTTTTTTCTTGACTTTTGCAGTTTGCCGCCGTACGATGCATAAATCTCTGAATGAATGAGCAACTGAGGAATCCTCGACATTTTAAGCGCATAATAAACTATTCTTTAGAAGCGAATATCTTACAGGGAAATCAACTCAATTCTGACGGATTTCCTGTTGAAGGTTTCAGGTCTCTCAGTTAAAAGTTCCTCTACTTAGCAACTTGTTTCAGCGACAAAAGAGGGAGTGAGTTTTGAAAGCAGCTTTGATTTAGTTTTTCCTGAAACGTTCGAACAACCTGGTGATACTCTTAAATAGATTAACTTTTCGATTCTCAAATAATGCTTATATGAACCTTATCCAATAACAAAAGAAAAAGAAACACCTGCTTGTACAAACAAATAGTTTAACGTGTAGTCTTAACTTGATGGAAGATGCTCGCTCGATATTTGTTCCACTTGACATATGATTTAGCCCAAATAAACAAAAAAATTAAGCTGGCGATTAAAAACAAAATATAGTTTTATTTGGGTGTAATTGGCTGTGTCTTCTCTGACTATAGATTTTTTTTCTTCCTTTTCAATGCTTCAGCGAGTTCTTCCCTAAAGGCTCGATAGTTAGAGCTGCTCGATGTCCATGGAAAGTATTTGACAACGCAATCGTTTCCCCCGCTCACTAATAAAAATCTTTGACGGAGTTGTTTGTACTACCCACCCTATCTACGCTATCAACGTTGAAGTGAATTCAGTCTCATTTTGAATTGTTCTTTTAAAACTAGTGTTCGGGCAAAATTAATCATTCTCGTTTTGAACTATGATTCCTCTTGATTGGTTTCGCGTTCGAAACACCAGAAAAAAATGTATTACAACCGACTATTTTAGGGCAGCTAGGTATCAAAGGAAGCGAAATGGCTTTTTTGTTAAGAAGTGAAGCATGGACAAGGTTTTTCCTTCAGTTTGACACGAGAAGAGAATTAACCAGAAAATTAACTACAACACGGAGCAGGAACATTACAACTTATTTTTAGCTTGGATTGGCTATAAAAGCTGATGGCGAGGAGAGCTTCATCATAAGTGATCGCAGTTGATCAGCTTTAGACGGTACGAGTACTCACTTGGAAGAACCTTCAGTGAAATCACAATGAACAACTTTCTCACACTGGTAAGTTGTTTCCACGTCTTTTTGGAACGGCAGAGCTTGAATTGTTGTAATCTTTCAGGGTTTTTTTTTAAGAAAATGGAGCAATCAATGTTATTATTATTATTATTATTTATATTATTATTATTATAATCATTATTTTTAGTGTTATTATTATTGTTATATGGAGTTTTCTTAGTATTTTGATGTTATACCTGTGTTTCTATTTGAACACCAAGTCAAATCTCTAGCATGACGTCACATGTTACTACCCACAAATATTTGTACGATGAAACCTCGTTTAGCTTAGTTTTATCCTAGTAAATATTCACTTGACACTCCTTCTTTAGTGCGTGTTTAGATCCAACCATCATTATCGGTTAGGCCCGTTTTAAACGTCGCATTTCACATGAGCCGAACTAATGCAAATGAGCGAAAACAATGGATTTTTCATTTGCATTAGCCAGATATATATTTCCACGATATCGGAATTTTTTCCACGAGATCGGAATATTATCATCATTATCATTTGAGATATCACATTGACCAATTAAGGCCAGTGGAGACGGATTTTTTAACCCAATAGTGGCGCCCAGCTTCTCGCCAGGCAACCACTGTCAGGCATATATGCTCACTGGGACAAGCAGATTGTAAATTTCTTTTTAAGTTTCAAAATTATATTACCTGTCTTGTCTTCACGAAGTTCGTCCCACAACTAGCGGGGAAAGAACAGGTCTGAAAGGACAATATATTAGTATAGTCCCTGTAGCACTTCCCTAATCTCATGGTCTATCTAAATTTTCAAACCAACACAATGGCGTGCTCCTACCCAATTAAGGCAAATTAAATTGCACTGAAAGGCAAGCCAGACCAGAGGTTTTTTCTTGCCTAGATGGAGGCCTTTGTTGCCCAGATTATTAATTTGGCTGAAGGAGTCAGTCACGACGAACTTCATCAAGCTGCAAATAAGATGGGATATTGACATTTTGTTATCATTATTACTATTATTGTCGCGGGAGGCAAAGATAGACACCTAACTCTCACGGTGCCTCTCTCCGCCTAGGTGTATAAATGGGTACCGGCAAATCTGATGCTGGGGATAACCCTGCAATGAAGTGGCATCCCCTCCAGGGGGGAGTAGAAATACTCCTGGTCGCTTCATGCTACAGAAACCGGAGATAAGTGCCGGCCTGATCGGCCTTCTAGGCTCGTAGCAGACTTTACCTACCTATTTATTCTTATTGTTATTGTTGTCATCATGATCATTTTGACTAAATGTCGATGATATTTTCCTTTTCAGGTTAAAGTCGCTCTTTTGTTGACTCTAGCTCTTGGCTTTCTTAGAGATGTTGAAGGTAGCTGTGCGAGAAAAGTAAAAAGTCTCGTTGACAACGCTTCAGGCCCACCAAATGGCCGATGTGTTAAAAACACCGTGCGTATTCGTATTTGCAATAAATCCTACACTGCTGTAACTTGCAGAAATGACAACGGATGTATAGGAAGACCGTTGAAAAAGATTGGCGCCCAATGCTGCGACGGTACAAGCGTGTACGTGACAATACCCACTGATTGCTATTGAGAAGAAAGACGAAGAAATTGGACTTTTTCGTATTGGTATACAAGTACTGCTGCGCTTCAGTGGCTGCGTCACGAACTTTGATTGCTCTTGAAAATTTTCGACTTTTTAGTCTGCTTAGACGTATTTTTGCTTAGTTTGGGATCAACACTGGTCAATATGAAGCTTACTTACTCAAGTTTTGAATTATGGAACATTATTTCTACACTTCCTGCGAAGTTACGTTTGGATTACTCAACGTGGAAGAGCTTAAAACTCGCTGGAATAGCAAAATCTGTTTCTCAACGTGGCTGTAGAGCTGGCCGAAATAAGCAACGACGAATAACTACTGTTCTGGGCTACGGCAGATATTGTTCGTTTTCCACTGGCTATTCTACTAAATCATATTTTGATAATTATTATTCTTCAAAGTGTTCCTTCGATTCTTACATGCAAATTTTTTCGGTGGAGCAGAACAACATCAACAATGGGAACAATACATCAAATAACGCTACGGTGAACACTGTACTGAATAACTTATCATACGTGAAGAAATGCCAGAAATTATTTCCAACTGCAAAACAACTATGCTTTGCCGTCGCAAACGTACGATCTGCAAGAAATAAGACTGATCTTATTATTGATCATGTGATGGGTAACAAAATTGACCTTTGTGTGCTTACTGAGACATGGCTCAAAGATGAAGATTCTGTTAGTATTTCTTCACTATCACCACCAGGATATTTGTTTCATAATTGTCCTCGACCTTCGCAGCGCATTGGAGGCGGTATTGGATTAATGCACAGAGATAATCTTCAGACTTCTCGAACTGACTCTGGAGAAAAACGATCCTTTGAATATTGTGAATGGAACATTATGAACTTAAGTAGACCACTGAAAATCATTGGCATCTACCGACCACCTTACTCTGAGGCACACCCAGTGTCTGCTAATGTCTTCTTTGAGGAATTTTCTGTCTATCTGGAAAATATCGTTATGTGTTCTGAAGTTTTGCTTATCTCTGGTGATTTCAATTTTCATCTCGACAGCCATACTGACTCTGACGCTGATAAATTCTCGGATTTACTGGAAACTTTTGGGCTCATACAACATGTTACTACACCTACGCATTCATCTGGTCATATCTTAGACCTTGTTGTGACTCGATCATGTTATGATTTGCTCCTACAAACTCCACGTACAACGTTCTTCATCTCTGATCATTGCTTTATTGAAACTGCTATGGCTTTTCCTCGCCCTGAACTTTCTATAAAAGAAATCTGTTTTCGTCAATACAAGAAGATCGATATTGAGACTTTCAAGAACAACATCCTTGACTCTAAGTTACACCACAATCCTTCAACTGACCTGTTAAATCTGGCCAAGACCTACGACAAGGTACTTACTGATATTCTAGACAGAAATGCTCCTCTATTGCATAAAACGGTAACTGTAAGGCCTATGGTCCCGTGGTTTAACCCTGAGCTTAAAGCCTTGAAAGCAAAGCGAAGAAAGTTAGAGAAGAAAATGTTGCGAAGCCAACGGAAATCTGACAAAGATGCGTATCGTGAAATATGCAACAAGTACACAAAGCTACTGCACGACTGTAAACATCTTTACTACACTGAACAAATCAATCAATGTGCTGGGGATTCCCGTAAACTGTTTCAGGTTGTCACCTCGTTGTGCAATAAGAAGCAAGAATGTCCACTGCCACCTCATAATGACAGTGAAACTCTCGCTAATGATTTTGGTGATTTTTTTTGCCGCAAAATTGATCTGCTAAGAGAGGAAATTGACAGCATTCATGTGGTTCCACCACAAATTAATTGTTATCCACCAGAAATTCAACTTCACTCATTTTCTACCGTTACAGAATCGGATGTTCGTGCTGTCATCATGAGCTCCTCTAGTGCATTTTGTAAACAGGATCCAATTCCCACATGGCTACTGAAGTTATGCATTGATGAACTTCTCCCAGTAATAACCGAAATGGTAAATCTCTCCATCCGTGGTGGACTTGTTCCTGCTGATTGGAAGTGTGCTCTTGTGAAACCACTTTTGAAAAAACTGGACCTTGAACCTGTACTCAACAACTTCCGACCTGTCAGTAATCTGTCCTTTATTTCAAAGTGTGCTGAGAAACTGGTACTTCAACAATTATTGTCGCACTGCTCTGAGAATGCACCGCTTCCTAGCAACCAATCTGCTTATCGGAAATACCATTCTACCGAAACTTGCCTACTTAAGGTGCAGAATGACATTTTGCTAAGCATGGATCGACAAGAGGTTACACTTCTCGTATTACTTGACTTAAGTGCTGCATTTGACACTATTGATCATAATTTACTACTTAACTTACTTCAATCTGATTTCGGTGTTATTGGTAGTGCACTTCAGTGGGTCCGTTCTTTTCTGTCTGAAAGACAACAGCGAGTAGTTGTTGGTCAATCTTGTTCTAAAGACTATCAAATGAAATATGGAGTCCCGCAAGGAAGTTGTATCGGTCCAATTTTGTTCCTGCTGTATACTTCTCGACTCTTTAAACTTATGGAAAAACATTTACCCGATATGCAAGGCTACGCGGATGATACGCAGCTATATCTATCTTTTCGGCCGTCATCCTCTGAAGAGATGGATCGTGCACTATCTGCGTTATGTGCTGCCATTGCTGAAGTTCGTGCGTGGCTTATCTCTCACAAACTAAAATTCAATGTCACCAAAACTGAGTTTATCATTTTTGGTACGCGCCAACAGCTAGCTAAAGTGGAAATACCTTCTGTGAAAGTGGGGACAGCTGACATAGCACCCTTGACCAGCATCAGGAATCTTGGTGCCTGGTTTGATGATAAAATGTCTATGAATGATCACATCAACAAGACCTGTAGTAAAGCCTTCAGAGGACTTTACAACATCAGACAAATCAGAAAATTTCTTTCAACAGACACTACTAAAATACTAGTCCACGCCTTTGTAACATCGCACCTGGACTATTGTAACTCGCTACTGTTTGGCCTACCTGCATATCAACAAGAACGTCTTCAGAAGGTGCTTAATGCAGCTGCACGAGTCATATGCTTTATTCCCAAGTACGACCACATTACACCATCGCTTATAAAACTACACTGGCTTCCAGTGAAGCAGAGAATTGAGTTCAAAATTGCTCTATTAGTGTTTAAAGCAGTAAATGGCTTGTCTCCTGTGTACCTAACTAATTTACTTCAGATTCAGCCAACACGGAGATATAAACTTAGATCTGATGATAAAGAACTACTGTTCATACCAAGATCTAAATCAAAATCAGGAGACCGTGCTTTTGCTATAGCCGGACCAAGAATATGGAACGATTTACCACTTGACATTAGACTATCGGCAAATTTGGAGACTTTTAAAAAAAATCTTAAGACTTATCTTTTTAAAAAGGCTTACTATTGACTCCTAATTGCATAATTGTCATGAACTTTTTTGATCAGTTTACATATATATTTTTTCTTTTCTTTTATGCAATTAGATTTATTTTATATATTTATAATTTTGTATCTATATGTACATATTTTTTGATGTTTTTATATCCACATCTTATGAATCAGTTTACTTTAGTTCGTAAGCATTACGTTTATATATTTTGTAAATAGTATTTATTATTTATTTGTCCTTTTTCATTGTAAAGCGCTTTAGAATATTTTATAGTTTAAGCGCTATATAAATTTATATATATTTTTATTATAAATACATTTGGACAAATGTTGGAGCCATAAACGACAACGATAATTTATTGAAGAATGTATATTAGAGCTTCGTAGGGAATCTTTTTGTCCACAATTAAAGTATTTGAGATAAAAGACATATGATTGTCACTTTTTAATGTTGTTCTGTCTCTACGTGTTCGAAGGGTGAATGGTCTTACTCACTTTTTATACAACCAACTCCCGATGATTAATTTTGGACCAAAATTCGTCTTCAGCTTACTGGTCTGTTAGCACGTCGTACAGAGGTGCTGACAGAGAAATCAATATCGAAGACGAATTTGGTTCCTTATTCATCTCAAGTATAAATTCGGCCTGCATTATTGGTTGAAGGAGAGAAAATTGTCGAGGTGTAGGAACACGTGCGGCACGCATTTTACAACATTTCTTTGCCGTACTATGCATCATGTGCACTTTTTAGGCTCGCTTCTCTCATCCCCCCCCTCCTCTCTTGATCCGCCCTTGGAGGAACAAGAAAATCCGAGAAAAGTTCAGCTGTTTAGCAATATTTTTATTCGTGACTGAGGTTGCGCGCCTATTGAGGCGTTACGCGAGCCAAATCTTGAATTTCTTCAGCCGCTCTGATTGGTTCAGTCGAAATTATCACGCGCCTGCAACGCACCAAAAAATCCTGCTTTTCCCCAGCGGGAACAAATGGTACACTGGGCTGCACACGGGTTACCATTTGACATTGCTTGCGACAGCCAATCACGTCAATGTTTGCATGAGAAGAAAGAGGTTTCCCTGAGACAATGTAGAGAGTTTTCTTCGCTGTTTTTCTCTTTGTTTTCTCGCTGCAGTTTTCACCTCTCCGAAGATGAAGCGATTGCGAGAGAATAACAACGAGTATCGGGTATGCAGATAGTGAAGAAAAAGAAAAGTTAATTTTGTTTTTCTCCGGCTCATTCAACGCGGTTGTTCCAACATACGCAAGATTTTCTCGGTGATTCTAACCACACATGGCTCTTAACGCCGAACTACTGGAGGCGCTAACGTTTGTAGCAGATGGTCATAACATTTTCATAACTGACCAGGCTGGTGTTGGAAAGGCTTGTAACACGTATTTTGAGCGACTTCGAATAGCGGAATGTGAAGGTTGCTGTTTCGTGTTCAAGCGGAATAGCGTGCACTGTGTATGGCAGGGTATGGCGTCAACCGTACACTCGTTCTACGCACTTGGAACTGCAGAAATGCCGGCAAATATGATCTTGCAACGTTCTACCGCTATTGCAAGCCTGGTAAACTAAATTTGAAAGGCAGATTTCATCATATGGGATGAAGGCAGCATGTCCAGCTCAAGAATTTTAGAACTTGTTGATTCATTGCATCACAGCCTGGCCGTGGATGCAAACAACATGAAACCATTTGCCGGAAAACAAATTTTTTGTACAACCGCGATGAATAAGCCGGAGAAAAACAAACTTTTTTTCTCACTATCAGCGTTCCCGGCTCGCAATCGCTTCATCTTCGGAGAAGTGAAAATTGTCTCAGGGAAAGCCTCTTTATGCTCATATAAACATTGGCTGTCGCAAGCAATGTCAAATGGTAACCCGTGTGCAGCCCAGTGTACCATTTGTTCCCGCTGAGGAAAAGCAGGATTTTTCGCGCGCTGCAGCCGCGTGACAATTTCGACTGAACCAATCAGAGCAACTGACGAAATTCAAGATTTGGCTCGCGTAACGCCTCGGTAGGCGTACAACCTCAGTCACGGATAAAAAGATTGCTAAACGGCTGAACTTTTCTCGGATTTTCTTGTTCTTCATAACTCTTACGAGCGCGAAATAATATGTATGTGGAGGGAATATCATTGGCCTAGGGATCTGTCATTTATTAGAGTTATTAGAGGGGGGGGGGGGGGGGGGTTGGTGCAGCTTGGAGGAGGGTCATTACATTTTATGTAGCCAAAAAGGAGAGGGTCACAAAAAATTTAGGCTGGGCTTTGGGGAGGGCCATACTATTTTTTAGCAAACATTGCTGTTCACTTAAAATAAAAATTAAATAAAAACAAATAAAATATATTATTTAACAAACAAGTCCCTTGCACAGTAAGTATTTTAAACTTTAATAATGATCAACCTGAACAACCCAACAACCCTACATGTATGTTAACTGTTGCACAAAAGCGGTCTTAATACATAAATTCGAAACATTTTATATCTAAACGTTCTTGAAGATTTTCTGTGAGAACCAACCAATCAACACATATTAAATGTTGAAACAATATAAATTAATCCAGCTCACATTAACGATTATTTACCACGAGCTCAGTTAAAGAAAGCATATCACTCTTGTGAACGCTCGCTGGAAGATCTTGACAGCATTTCAAAATTCGCACAGAAGTTTGTTGTATCACAAGAATGCGGTGTGAAAACACATTTGGAGCACTTAAAATTGTTGGACCTAAAGAAGGAAAAGAGAAAGAAAGAGAGACTGGAGAAGTCGTCTGTTAAAGGTTGGCATGCTCAATGATGACTCTGAGTAAGCAAACAGGCGCTGTGTTGGACAAATACGTACAATACCATCATCTTAAGACTCATCCTTTGAAGAAAGATAAATTGATTGAAGAGCAAAGACAAATAATAAGCAATTTAACAAACTCGGCAATGCAACAGGAACAGTTTGACAAAGAGTTGATAGAAACCACTCTTTCATTAGAGGATGAGGATCAAGATGAGGAGGTGGACTTAGTATTAACAGAAATTGGTTCTTCAAGCTCTGAGGAAGAGAAGGAAAGTGATGAGAACGATTATGACAATTCCTCTCGTGTTGCTACCTGCACAAGATCAGGGAGGAGAGCAACACGCTTTCTCCTATGAACTGCACAAGGTAAAAGTTGATCTCTTTTAATACTCCCTGTCACATCTTTTCGGCACATAAGAAGAAGAGCGTGGGCCTGGCCAAGACCGCAGAACTGGTTTGATGTAATGCTAGCATCACCTCGGCTAAATGTTCTTTGGAAACCAAACTTTTCGAATGGAACGTGAAACGTTTGACGGGCTTGGCCGATTTCTATCTAATAACACCCACGATTTTGAAATTTTTTTGCTGTCAGGTTTCTTAAGACAGCCTTAAGTCATGTTTGAAACAGACTTCAGAACTGCTTAGGTTGTTTGATTTTGCCGACACTGAGACAGAAATCACGCTTCTGGGACTTAGCGGTTCACACCTGTCATTTTCACTAAGTCGACTTAAGAGATTACTACGTCAGACTTAGTGGTCTAATGTGAACCCAACAAGTAGCTAGAAATCCACATCAAAAAGCCTGAGCTGCTTTCCTTATTATCGAAAAGAAAGACGAAGATTGAAATTAGACTTTTTCTTGTTGGTATTCATAAAAAGGTAGACAATTGTTGGAGCCATAACCGCCGACAACGATAATTATTATTTTATTGAAGAATGTATATTAGAGCTTTGGTAGAGAATCCTTTTGTCAATAATTAAAGCATTTGGAGAGGAAAGACATGATCGTCGCCGCTTTTTATTGTTGTTCTGTCTCCATGTGTTCGAAGGGTGAATGGCCTCACTCAGATTTTATTCAACCAACGCCTGATTATTAATCCCTTCTTACTAACGTCAAAGACAAACGGGAACTCAACGACACTCCAGGAGCGATTGATAAGACTACCAGGCCACCTTCATTGGTGAGACTAGTAGGAAATTGAAAACACGACTGACTGAACTCAATAGAGTGACTAAAAACGGTGGCCTCAGCAACATCATCTCTGAACATCATTTACTCAGGAACCTCATAATTGACTTGCGGACTCCGCTAAATTCACACCGAAAAGCTTTTTTTTCGCGATTCATATTTTCAGTAATGAAAGCCCTAATATAATTTCCTCATACCTCCTCAATGGTACAACATAAAAACGAACCTAAATTAAAGAGGAAACGCCATTCTTCTTTGAAAGTCCGAGCTTCAATCAGTTACTGTTTACATCGAATGACGTCTGTACGTTTATCATGCTTTTGCTATTCTACAGTGTAAATGAATGAATGAATGAATGAATGACGCACATATGTATGAGCGAGATTTCATTTCAATTGAGCAACGTGAAACCATATCACATAACCATTTGTACTAAAAACTAAAGAAAAGCTAACTGACCGCCATGAATGATTAAGGTTTATTAGCTTCTATTTCGTGTCATCGAAATTGTCGTTTTGTCAGGGCTGCTTAGCAGTTATCAACCATACGTTCCACCTCTGCGACCCGGGTCTCAACCCTCGGCCCCGAGGTCGTATGTGGGCTGAGTTTTCAGTCGATCTCAATCTCACTCTGAGGGTTTTTCTCCGGGTACTCCGGTTTTCCTCCCACCTCAATATCGACTCTCAATCAGTCAATTTATTCAATTTTCTTTTTAGAGTAATGAATTGTTTACTGGTTCCTTTATGGGCCAGAATAACTTATTTATTTCCATACATCGTCCAGGGACCTCCAGTATTGCAAACCAATCTTAAAGAGCTTCCTTGAATAGCGTTGAAATACTGTGTATCCGCATACGGTCAACATTATCACTTCCTTTTCAAATAAAATATCACACGCTTAGCTTTCATTCTCAAAAGTAATACTCGTTACATCATTGATGTTTTTGTTTTGGTCCAAAAACATCAACTGAAAATACATAAAATAAAAACAGATATGCAAACCCGAGGAGCAGTCCAGTCCTAACTGCCCCGAGTTTCTAGATGAGGAATGATTGATTGAAACAGATTGATTGATAATGATTGATTGAAACAGATTTTCTTGATACACGCTCGTATTTCCTACCAGCCAATCAAAACGCGCGTTTGACAATACATAACCAATCGAAATTCGTGTGATGTTACAGCGGTGTCTCCATACTCTCATCTAAAAACAGTTATTGACGAATGAGAGTGCTGGCACTATCCTAATTATTTTATAAAGGATGTTTTCAACCAACCTCTAGAGACACCAATAACAATAGAGAAATGTACTACTTTTGGTGGACGAACAAAAGAAACCAGTAAGAGATATTTTGTTTTCGTCCACCAACATCGCAACGATGACTTCACGTGAAAACCTCCCATAACTGTTCATAAACTTTATTAAATTCTCCCAGAATTTAATTACAGCTTAGAAAATTAAATTATTTAAAAGAATTCAAAATAATAAAATTAGTGATATTAAATATCTGTAATTTAATTATAAATAAAACTATATTAATTTCTCTTAAAATATTTTCTATAATAACTTTAAACCTAGAAGAGGGAGTCAATGAACCTGACGCTTTTTGGCAAATGTTTCCACACTATAATGACTGCTCCATACATAAAATTGCGCTGACCTTCGGAATCTGCAACAAATTCTTATTTCTAGTTTTGCCGTTGTGGATGTCTGATCTTTTCATAAACCTGTCGCTCAATTACGATACAGAGCTAAAAGTTTCAGGCATTCAAAGGCCATTGCGGCACCTCTTATTTAACCTTAACGTTTGATGCACTTGGACCTGTTTCAAATGTTTAAGAGAAACAGTTTTAGGGAAATTGTCCAACTCTGTCAGTGCTGGCGTGATATGATCGTATTTCTTAATTTTTAGTGACAATACGTGGGGCACGTTTTTTAACTTTGCAATGTGAACCAGCATTGCACGAATAAACGATACGAAGGGGTTAGGATGTTAAGAGAGAAAATTGAAAACGTCGTTGTCAGGTCGAGAACGGTAAAGAAATGTACCAAAACTTTAAACGCACATGCGAGGCGTGCAAGGCCGATGTCTGTTACGTGTTGATTGTGTTTTGTGATGTTCTCCTAGTATTCTCTACAACTCAGTCACACGCGCCTCTCAACGACTTTTTTTACTTTTCGAAAATAAATTTAGGTGGACGTCAATCAAATGTTTCCATGGTAATAGTCCTGCTCACTTGGCAGCAGTCGAATTCGCCATCATGGAAAACCACATTTGATTGACGTCCACCTTAATTTTAGTTTCGAAATATGAAAAAATGTAGACTGGTAACCGCTGTAATGTCTTTTGTCTTGTTGCTTATGTTTTTAAATGAGTTGTTATATCGATCTATGATTGGCAAACAGAAATCACGCCACCATTTTGCCCAATCAAAACACGCACTCGCGTCATGCACGTGCTCTTCCGCGATGTGGTTGCGAGTGGTTTTCGTTGTTACTATAATTAGTTTACTTAATTTCCTACCATTGTGATTTCTACGATACTGGATTGACAACCAACTACAAGGTCATGTCCTTACGCAGTTAGAGGTAATTCCAAATTCCTTTCCGTTTGCAAACCTTACAATCTTTTTCTCTCTTCTGCAATGCTTGTGTCTCTTGCAAACGGGAACTGTAAAGAAGTAATTATGAATGATGCGATAATCCAGCCGTTTTATACAAGAGTTGTTATCGTAAGAATTTCTTGATAAAGTTGTGTTTTCGAAGCCGTCTTCAACAATTCCGCCGTTAAGTCCTAATGGGTCAAGTTCCTCCCGCGTTTGTGCGACTCTTCCTTTTTCTTGTTTATCGCCGTCAAAGCTGGTTTCCTTTGCTACTTAAGCAATGAATGAAGTATATTTATCACCGGCACGTTTCTCAGCGTTTGGAATTCTTGTCCCGTTGTCAGGCTTTGCAATCACTTTCGAAGTCTCAAGGGAAGAGACTTTGGAAAGAGGCAAAGATTCTCTGGGTCTGGCGTCGACTTTCCAACCACAGGTCAGCAATGAGACCATCAATTCAAAGTTGAGTAAACGTCGCAGGAAAAACTGCAAAAAATTAAAAAGGCTAAAGCAAAGAAGGCTGATTTTTTGTTGTTAAATGCCTTGAAATAGACCAATTTTGCGCATCGGGAATGAACTTTTTCCTTGAGGCCCTTCGTTTCTGTGAAATCACGAAAATAGCTTGAACATATAGGCAGGCTCTGTATTTTTGTGGTCGGACTGGGGGAAGCCTACAATAAAGGCAGTCTAAAGGCTCTAGAAATGGAAGGAGGTCAAGTTCGTCTTCCCTGAATTGGCCATTTCATTGATTTACTTTCATTGTTAATTTCAGTTTACAGTGTCCCCAATTAGCGCTCCAGCGCTAGAACGACTAGACACTTAAATAAAGTTCCTTTCCTTTCCTTTCCTTTTGCTTTTCTCGTAAAAATGAGATATGTTCATCGCATAGAAAAAAAAACAGTATTTCTGCCAAAATTAATTATAAAATAAAGAAAATGGAAAAACCAATATCTTTACCTTACACAACCAATTTTAGTTTGTAAAAATACTTGTCTATTCTAGGGTGTAAAGCAGACCGTGGAGTTTGTTGCATTGACCGCAACAATTGCTTTGTTTTGTGGAGCAAAAGAAGTCAGTGAGGCCTTGAGAGAGCAACGTATGTGTTCTGAAGACAGACGACCAACATTGGCAAATACAGCTTGCTCTGACTGCAGTAAACGCACATAGCCGACATGTGCAAGAAAGAACATTTCACTGTTCACCCTCTAAGGCAGTTTTCAAAATACTAATTAATTTAAATCTCACCATCATATCATATAGCATAAAACTTTAAGCCATTTTAAGTAGTTACCTGTTGGAGGACATTGCCAAACATTTTTCTATGACTTGCACTGGGCAGGCCGTAACGACTTCGATATAAATATATTATAGGTACGTTTTGATATAATTCTTGTAGCTTAAATGATAACAGCTCATCCACACCGACTTTTATTTATACCATCGGTGAATCTGACTGATGATAAAATTATCGGGCTGAAAATAAGTTTGTGTTTTCCCCCAATTTCAGCTATTTTTTTAGTTCTATGAGTAATGCTTCCTCGTTCTCTAACCACATTAATCACAGCTCGAAACTTTTCAGAGTTTGTTCTATCGAACACAGATTTAATTAATGCGTGTAACTGCTTCCTCAATTGTTTTCAAACCGTTCCTTGAACAACTTATAGTCAAATTGACAACGGACGTTACTGTCCGTTTCATTTTTTGGCAAAATGTTCAATGCTTCAACCGTTTACGAGACCCAGAATCACTAATAAGGAACATTAATTAGCTATGCATGGAAGGTTTAATTGTAAAATCTTAAAGGACTTGATCTTCACACTGTTTGCATATTCGTCAGTTAAAACACTTATTTATGTGGACGTTAATACGTGTCGCGATTTCCATATGCTTGACTAGCGACTTAATTGAGTGCCATTTCTGAATATACATTCCATTGCAAGCCACGTAAAATTATGTTTCACACGAAAGAGCTGAAACACATGTCACGGCCACACGGCCTAGCCGACTATGTAAACATTGCAGTAATGAAGCAGCTCTGAAACATTGCAATGGTCAGGTTTGCTTCCAAATCAAAGCTTTGCTATTTTATGCAGTGACGCCATCATATCTTCCAGCTTTCCGGAATTTTACGTACAGTTTTTAAGGAAAGTAATTTTTTGTTCAAGCATTGTTTTCAAATTCAAGATAAACAAATGCAATATTGTGTTAATTCAGTTCAAGAACGTATGTTATCATCATTTAACTAATGCGTTTCAGGAGCAATTGCGTAGGTGTTAGAGAAAACTGCATCCTTGGCAAAAGCAGTCACATCGGCGACACCAACCCAAAATCAACTTCTCGGATATATTTTGAAGAGAGAAACTATATATTCTTCAACTTAGCGAAATTTCAAGTTTTTTCTGTGAAATGGTACATATGATAGAATGTAATAATAATAATAATAATAATAATAATAATAATAATAATAATAATAATAATAATAATAATAATAATAATAATAATAGTCGTATGCGTCTTAAAAACGCGCGTGCTTAAGCTCACTAATAATATATCAGTTCCGTAAGTGTTTCATCGACTTATAATGGACCCAAAAGTATAACCGGAAAAATGGCGATGGAAAACAGGAGTGGTTGACCTCAGGCTATTGTTCACAAAATCAGTTACAGCAACATTATGATGTCATATCCATGATTTTCGCAAAAAGATGTTCTTAAAGATAAAGTAAATATTCTCATTTCTTGCAAAATATATAGAATTTCCTTGTTCCTTTTCCTGATAAGAAATGGTTGTGTGGGATCTCGGAATTTTATATTGACGTGAAAGATTTCTTTGGATAGGCAATATTTTTTTTGCAAGGCTTATAAAAAATGCCCGACTACAACGTTATTGGGACGATGTTACTGTGCGGACAAATTTTTTTTCAAAACAGTGCATCTAAATATTTTAGTCTTGATTTGAAAAAAAAAAACCCTCAGCGCAGTGCTATACTGAAATGGTCATTCTTCATTGGACCATGACTGCAGTCAATCTTGACCATCTGTTGGTATGAAATGTAAACTGAAAACACCACCAAGAGTCATATGAGCCGATCGGCAAACATTCCTCAACGTTACCAAAGGCTACGCGAAGAAGGTTTAATGCTGGAAGCTTTCATGCTTCCGGTACTTAATGCATTCTAGGATATTCGTTGTACTACCGTTCTACGTGAGTAAAAAAGAACTTCAAAGGGTTAAATTCAAGAACTACTTCCATAAATGAGACTCCTACCAGACTTGTCATAAAATGTTTGGGTCACACTGCACAAACAAGATGAAATGGAATTGCAAAATAGCTAGTTACAAAAGTATTAACTGACGTTTTTTTATATTTCAGTTTTTTCCCAAGTTGTTCGTTGACGAACATTAAGCTGTCTGTTGACGTCATCGTTTATCCATCTCTTAAGAAATATAAATAAAGCGATTTGAACGGTATTGTGGTAAATCATCGTCACGTGCTCTGGCCATCTAGTTTCTTTGCACGTGCAAAGCGTCGCAAAATGTGGAAGGGCAGGATCTACAGAGAAGACTTCACCATCCAGCAGCTTAGCACCGTCGACACCTTTAAGTCATATACTCCCAAGGCTTATACTCCCAAATGTTGTTAACACGTTCCTTGACTAAAAGGGGAGAATAAAGTGGTAAACAAGCAAGACGATAGAAAACGAACAGGTTAAAAGTCCCCTTAAGACAGCAAGACACTGTATGATCACTTCAATATTAATATTAAACTGGTGTCGTATGTATTATTTGAGCAAACATCGAAAACTGAATATAAAAAATGATCATGCATAATTAACTTTTTCATCCTCTACTGTAGGTCTATACTCTTAAGAGTTTGCAAGAATTAAAATTTGGCAATGTGAATTTATATCCATTCTCGCTCTATTCAAGACAACTTCGCGTTTTCACTCTCGAATGAATTTTAAATTAGTAAATAATTTTCCCTGTCATTGCGTGTTTTAATAGACATAGAAATAAACTGGTGTTGTCGAAAAATAAGCGTTGTTTAATAAAATGCAATATATTATCTTCTCTTATTCCTCGGAAATTTGTTCAAGAAGCAATTTTATCGTCAAGATATCTGCACGTAGGCAATGAAATGGTCAACACAGCGCTGGAAAAATGTCAAGTTATCGGAAACTAAACGCGCAAGTATTCGAGCGCTAAGTTTCGTGATCTATAAATATACTTACATATTAATTACTTCGGCCGTTGTGCTCAGTTTGACAGACCCATTGCAGAGTCCTAGAGAAACCCATGAAGTGATAAGAAGAACGTGAATTTATATTTGGAGATGACGTTCTCGTTGCCGTCGCCGTAGTTGTTGCTTAAGCTCCCTATTATTTCCGTTTATTGTAATAATTTCATTCGGAAAGGAAAGTTTGTAGCAACATTGCAGGAACAAAATTGGCATGAACGGTGTGGTTGTTTGGGAAAAAATAAAATGCTTCGTCAAGTTCTCACGTCCTCTACACATCCTCAAATTTGCTCAATTTACGTCGTTAGGGAGCTTACGCAAGAACGACGACGACGGCTACGAGAACGTAAAACAATGGGTTTAATGAGCACGTGCCCTGCACGTGCGTTTTGCATTTTGGAACATTTTTTCGCCGTCCTCGTCCTGACAACGAGGACGTGAGAACATAACGAAACATTTTTAATTTTCTCCCCTAACAACCATACGATTCATGCCAATTTTATTCCTGCAATGTTGATACACACTTCCCTTTCCGAACGACTTGGGGTTATAACGAAGTTACTGCAATAACGGGAAATGATATTTTCAGACGACGTTCTCGTTGATATCGTCGTCGTCCTTGCGTAAAGCAATTCATTTAAACTCGGATTGGCAAAAAATTCATTTTTCCCAAAATAAAACACTTGTTAATTAAAGTCATTTTCCCGAATATTGAACTGAACGGACAAAAATTTGCTCAAGAAGTTTCTTGATTGTTTCGCGGGATTGGTTTGTACATGAAGTTTCGATACCAGAATCTGAAGTGCTACTTTCCATTGATGTTTTTGAAGTAGAAGAAGAAAAAGTCGTAACTTTCAAGTCAGTGGTAATTCACCGTTGCTTTTAGCGATGTGTTTCAGAATTTGAAGATAAATACGGAAGTGCGCAAGTATGCTTGAACTTACTCAAGAGCAAACTATTGACTGATTCGAAAGCAAATGCGATTTGTGAACGCTCCGGGTGGTTCTCAGACGCAACGCGTTTCAGCGAATAGCATTTGCGTATTGGACAAATGCTTGTAGACAGCCACTCTTATGTTTACTTCAGCAATCACCGGGCGTTTTCCATTTACACAAAATTTCCGGAAATTTCGGTGGAAATTTCCATCGGGTGAAAAACTTGTTCCATTTAACTCAGGTCCGTTCGCCGCCCAGTGATTGCGATTTTACGCGCCAAAATTAAAAAATGTGGCCGTGAATAGCCTTTAAGTGGTGAGAGCTTTCAAAAGTTGTAAATGGAACACACATTTCCATCGGAAAATTTCCAACGGGAAAACAGGACTACCTTTTGAGAAGTTCCGTTTATTCCGGGAATGTTCCAGTGGAGCGAACCAAAAACGTGTGTTCCATTTACATCCCAACCGGAATTTCCGGAATTTCTTGGTAAATGGAAAACGACCACCATCTTTTGTGTCACTACCTGGTGGTCTGTTTTATCACTTGGTCCATCATGCCTAGTTAACATTTCGTGGCAGCATACTTGACAGCCACCAAATGGGTGTGCAGAGTTAGTTTAAATGAGAAGAGGGTTCACTTTTCGGGGGATTGTTTTATGGGTAAGTCTTGAAATTTACCAAGATTTCGCCTTCCAATAATGCAATTACTGTTGACGTAGAAACTAGTATAGAAATGAAATTAGTTTGCGGCATTTTTGAGGGCAAACAAGCGTTCAAATTATAGTATTGACAATAAACAATTTTCCTCTTACTTACTTGATGGCGTCAAACTCTTTTATCACGCGCGGAGTTCTTTCATTCTTTCCTTTCCTTAGAAAGAAATGGTTATGTCAAATAGCTTGGCATCTTTCTTGGATCAAAGGCCAAGCCCCTTAAACCGGCTAATCTGAATAAATCATTAATTTACTTCGCAAGGGAAAAATCGTCCGGGTGAGAGCTATTGGTCCTTGGAGGGACTTTCGTTGCAAATGGTGACATTGACTGACATTTCGACATCCAGAGAGGAAGTTAGTCCGACAGTCAGGAAACTGGTGTAGTGTGAGTTCATCGTTTAAAGTTTTCCCATGAGTGAAAGTTTAATTTTTCTTTTTCTTTGGATTTCAAAACTATGATATCTAAAGACGAAGTTATCTGGAATTTTCCTATTTAATGGTCCAGCATTCTTGAGAGAGCTGGATCCAGGAGAAAATAAAGTCAAAGACTCAGTAGGAATACAATGCGCGTGTGCGCGGCAGACTTAATATGCAGCATGGGAGTTCAGCACTTTTTCCTGGATCCAAACCTCTGAGGTCCATTCGGTCAGTTTTGAATAACATGGCGGACCGTGAAATTTAAAACTCACACTGAAAGCAAAAAGCCTTTAAATGAAAATTAAAACTCAGCATTTTGCCAGACAAGTGTTAAGCAAACACACTTTCAAAATCTGAAGAAAAAAAAAAGGACGTCATTTTTTTTCTGGTCTTTGTCAGTAGAAATGTGATCTTATTGGTCGGTCTAGTCAAACGTGATGTTGCTGGCTGGGGAGACTGTCGGTGATACATCTTGATCCGTAGAAGCGTTGTTTAACACTTTTGTCGGTTTCGTCAATGAGTCATTTGTCTGGTGCCGGTTCTGTCAGTGAAGTTTGATACATCAGCTTTCTGGTGTTAGAGGTTGGCATATATGCACAGTCATTTTTGTGGTTTCTCAGTATAATTGGTGCTCAGCAATGATGTTGTTAAGATCACCGTTTTAAGTCGCTCCGTTGTGTTCAGTCATTTGTGTTTTCAATTTCCTACTGGCCACACCAATGCAAGTGGCATGGCAGTCTTATCAACTGCTCCTGGTGTGTCGTTGTGTTCGCGTTTGCCTTTGACGTTAGTAAGAAGGGATTAACCATGAGGAGTTGGTTGTATATAAAGTGAGTAATATAACGCCATTCACCCAGGCCTTCAAACACGTGATGACAGAACAACATTAAAAAAAGAATTTAATGGCTTTTGATTCCAAATACTTTAATTGTTGACAAAAAGATTCTCTACGAAGCCCTAATATATATTCTTCAATAAATTATCGTCGTTGGTTATGGCTCCAATATTTGTCTGAATTTATTTATAAATATATACCAACAAGAAGAAGTCTAATTCCTTTGTCTCTCTTCTCAGTAGCAATCGGTGGGTAGTGTCACGTTTCTACCGTCGCAGCATTGGGCGCGAATCATTATCGCCGGTCTTCCTCTACATCCGTTGTTATTTCTGCAAGTTACAGCAGTGTAGAATTTATTGCAAATACGAATAGCCACGGTGTTTTTAACACATCGGCTGTGTTGGCTTCTTGGTCGGCCTGAGGCGTTGTCAAGGAGACTTTTTACATTGCTCGCACAGTTACCTTCAACATCTCTAAGGAAGCCAAGAGCTAGAGTCAACAAAAGAGCGAACTTAACCTGAAAAAGAAAAACAAACCCGTTGACATTTAGGCAAAATGATGATGATGACAACAACAACAACAATAACAACGCAGATAACAAAAGTTCGATATCCCAGCTTAGTTGCGGCTTGAGGGAGTTCGTCCTGACTGACTACTTTAGCCGAACTAATAACCTGGGCAAAAAAAAGGCCTCCAGCTAGGCAAGTGAAAACCTCTGGTTTGGCTTGCCTTTTGGTACAATTTAATTTGCTTTCACTGGCTAGAAGCACGCTATTGTGTTGGTTAGAGATATTAACACCCCGTTTACACGGATCCGGACAAATTTGTGCTCGGAGAAAAACTTGCACGGCTCCACCTTGCGTTCACACGGGACCGGTGGAACGGGACGAATTTTTGAACGGCTAAGGCTACGTTAACACGGGTCTGGACTGCCTGTTTACATGGAACTTCACATTGCAAATTCTGTTACAGATGGCAATGGTGTTTACATGGGTCCACACAAATTTTGAGACCAGTCGCGTCATTTGAATGGCTTTTCAAAAATCTCTGCTGTGATTGGTTAAGCTTATGTTGTTAGCCAATCACGTTGTAGTGAGGTGCGGTACGCGGCAAATCAGACGTCGCTTTCTGGTCTGAGACTTTTTCCACGACCGGTTGTTTTGTGAGCTGTACATGCTTACGAAGAAATTCAATCAAATGTGTACGTTGCCTCGATCGATGAACATCGGAGACAATGACCATTTGTAGCAACGTGTACTGCAGTAGCCCATCTAATCCGGCTGAAAAACCGATGCATGCAACTGCCGCTTGTCTCCTCATATCTGTATCGTGCTTTTGTTAATTTGTTTTGTGTCAACAACATTTTTGCTTAGAAAAAAACGTAAGTAGATTCCATGCCTTAACCGCACTAAACGTGCAAAACCTTGCACGGTTCGGGTCTTTTCATGAATCCGTATACATAGTGGAACCGTGCCGGTCAAAAAGTTGACCAGCTTTTTTCAGGTCCCAAACTTGCACACGTAGCCGTTCAAAAATTCATCCGGTTCCACCGGTACCGTGTGAACGCGGGGTGGAACCATGCAAGTTTTTGTCCTTGTAAAAATTTCATCCTGACCCGTGTAAACGGGGTCTAAGTAGATCATGAGATGACTGAAATGCTACGGGGCTATAATAATACTGACGTCTCAGGTTCTGTTCGTTCCCTGCTGGATGTGGGCACACATCGTCAAGAAAAAGTACATAATTTAACTTTGAAAATGAGAAAAAAAAAAAAAAGAAACACACTTTAATGTCTTCTGGACCCTGTGAGTACGCATGCCTTAGAGTGACTTTCCTTACGGGTGCCACTGTTGGGCTTAAAAATCCTCTCCACTGGCCTTAATTTGATCTTAATGAATAATAATGATGATGATGATACTACTACTACTACTACTACTACTACTACTACTACTACTACTACTACTACTACTACTACTACTACTACTGCTGCTGCTGCTGCTGCTACCACTTCTAACAATAATACAAATAATTGACAAAATTGGTGAACGGCGAGGATCCTAAATGAAAGGTGCTGAACCCCTGAGGTGAAGCCAGGGATTTGACCTGGGCCCGTTTGTTAGAAAGCCGATTAACTTAATCCAGGAAAAGCGTAAAATTTTCTTCCATGTTTTAAACTTTTTGGTGAAAGAGTGTTTCGCTTATTTTTGTTTTGTAAGATTGACTTCCTCAGTCTAATGTAAAATTTTTCCGAATATCAGTGTTGAACAGCCTTTAGGAGTAGAGAAATAAACTCCTTGGTTAATGCTTAATTCCACCGGGCCTTGGTGTTCAAATAGGAAAACCGGTATAAACACCAAAATACCAAGAAAACTGATGATTCCTCCTTTTTCTTAAAAAACCGCTAATAGCTTACAATGATTCAAACTTTCCAAAAAGACCTGGAAACAACTTATCAGTTTGAGATAGTTAACTTACCAGTTTAAGACAGTTGTTCATTATGAGTTCTTTGTGCGTTCTTCCACTGAGTATTCGTACCATCTAAAGCTGATCTACTGCGATCAATGATGATGAAGCTCTCCTTGCCATCAGCATTTATACTTTTTAGCCAATCCAAGCTAAAAATAAGTTGTAATGTTTCTGCTCCGTGTTAACTTTCTATTTTATTCTCTTCTCGTGTCGCGCTGAAGGAAAACATTGGCCATGGTTCACTTATTAACTAAAGACCTTTTCGTTTCCTTTCCTTGCTGGTTAGAAGTGCTCTAAAATAGTCGGTTGTAGATTTCTTTTTCTGGTTTTTCGAACGCGGAACCAATCAAGGAGAATCATCACTGGAAAAAAGACCGGTTAGGATTGTGTGCCCGAACAATAGTTTTAAATGAACAATTTAAAATGAGGAGTATTTTAAACGCTGATAATTAAGATAAAGTGGATGATATAAACAACTCTGCCAAAGTCTTTTTATTTGTGAGCGGCGGAAATGATGGCGTTGTCAATACTTCCCATGGACATCGAACAGCTACAACTATCGAGCCTTTACAAAGAACTCGCTGAAGCATTGAAAAGGGAGAAAAGATCTGCAAGCTGTGACGACATAGCCAATTACACCCGAACAAAAACAGTCATCTTCGTTCCAGTGGCTTAAACGCGTAACGCGTTGATTTGTTAACATTTTCTGAACCAAATTTACTACAACCAATTAATCTGCTTTAGCGCTTTATTTTAACGTTTGGGATCTTTGCTCATTTTAGTGTCATTTTTGTCAAATAATCAAGGGCGTTATAGTCGTATCTCGAGCACGGTATTTCATGTTCTTACAGCAATATTTTTTCTCATACTCCACTCAGACCCCCCCCCCCCCCTCCCCCTCCTCCTCATCTGCGAATAAAAGATATCTTCAGCGTCACTCAATTACAAGTGCAACCAAACGGGCAATGTTCAAAGCAATGGAAAAATGAGATACTCTTCAGCCGTTTTACAATTCTTCATGAGTAGAGAGATTCAGCTTCGCTGTTTGCGGCATGAAACGGCAAATCAGGAAAGAAATATATCAAACATGTTTCTTTATTATTGGCAAATCGCAATTTTTTCTTGACTTTTGCAGTTTGCCGCCGCACGATGCATAAATCTCTGAATGAATGAGCAACTGAGGAATCCTCGACATTTTAAGCGCATAATAAACTATTCTTTAGAAGCGAATATCTTACAGGGAAATCAACTCAATTCTGACGGATTTCCTGTTGAAGGTTTCAGGTCTCTTAAAAGTTCCTCTACTTAGCAACTTGTTTCAGCGACAAAAGAGGGAGTGAGTTTTGAAAGTAGCTTTGATTTAGTTTTTCCAGAAACGTTCGAACAACCTGGTGATACTCGTAAATAGATTAACTTTTCGATTCTCAAATAATGCTTATATGAACCTTATCCAATAACAAAAGAAAAAGAAACACCTTCTTGTACAAACAAATAGTTTAACGTGTAGTGTTAAGTTGATGGAAGATGCTCGCTCGATATTTGTTCCACTTGACATATGATTTAGCCCAAATAAACAAAAAAATTAAGCTGGCGATTAAAAACAAAATATAGTTTTATTTGGGTGTAATTGGCTGTGTCTTCTCTGACTATAGATTTTTTTCTTCCTTTTCAATGCTTCAGCGAGTTCTTCCTAAATGCTCGATAGTTAGAGCTGCTCGATGTCCATGGAAAGTATTTGACAACGCAATGGTTTCCCCCGCTCACTAATAAAAATCTTTGACGGAGTTGTTTGTACTACCCACCCTATCTACGCTATCAACGTTGAAGTGAATCCAGTCTCATTTTGAATTGTTCTTTTAAAACTAGTGTTCGGGCAAAATTAATCATTCTCGTTTTAAACTATGATTGCTCTTGATTGGTTTCGCGTTCGAAACACCAGAAAAAAATCTACGACAACCGACTATTTTAGGGCAGCTAGGTATCAAAGGAAGCGAAATGGTTTTTTGTTAAGAAGTGAAGCATGGACAAGGTTTTTCCTTCAGTTTGACACGTGAAGAGAATTAACCAGAAAATTAACTACAACGCGGAGCAGGAACATTACAACTTATTTTTAGCTTGGATTGGCTATAAAAGCTGATGGCGAGGAGAGCTTCATCATAAGTGATCGCAGTTGATCAGCTTTAGACGGTACGAGTACTCACTTGGAAGAACCTTCAGTGAAATCACAAAGAACAACTTTCTCACACTGGTAAGTTGTTTCCACGTCTTTTTGGAACGGCAGAGGTTGAATTGTTGTAATCTTTCAGGGTTTTTTTTAAAGAAAATGGAGCAATCAATGTTATAATTATTATAATTATTATTATCATTATTATTATTAGTGTTATTATTATTGTTATGTGGAGTTTTCTTAGTATTTTGATGTTATACCTGTGTTTCCATTTGAACACCAAGTCAAATCTCTAGCATGACGTCACATGTTACTACCCACAAATATTTGCACGATGAAACCTGTTTTAGCTTAGTTTTATCGAAGTAAATATTCACTTGACACTCCTTCTTTAGTGCGTGTTTAGATCCAACCATCATTATCGGTTAGGCCCGTTTTAAACGTCGCATTTCACATGAGCCGAACTAATGCAAATGAGCGAAAACAATGGATTTTTCATTTGCATTAGCCAGATTTATATTTCCACGATATCGGAATATTATCATCATCATCATTTGAGATATCAAATTGACCAATTAAGGCCAGTGGAGACGGATTTTTTAACCCAATAGTGGCGCCCAGCTTCTCGCCAGGGAACCACTGTCAGGGCATATATGCTCACTGAGACAAGCAGATTGTAAATTTCTTTTTAAGTTTCAAAATTATATTACCTGCCTTGTCTTCACGGAGTTCGTCCCACAACTAGCGGGGAAAGAACAGGTCTGAAAGGACAATATATTAGTATAGTCTCTGTAGCACTTCCCTAATCTCATGGTCTACTTAAATTTTCAAACCAACACTGAATGGCGTGCTCCTACCCAATTAAGGCAAATTAAATTGCACTAAAAGGCAAGCCAGACCAGAGGTTTTCTCTTGCCTAGATGGAGGCCTTTGTTGCCCAGATTATTTATTTGGCTGAAGGAGTCAGTCACGACGAACTTCATCAAGCTGCATATAAGCTGGGATATCGACATATTGTTATCATTATTACTATTATTGTCGCGGGAGGCAAGGCAAGACACTTAACTCTCACGGTGCCTCTCTCCACCCAGGTGTATAAATTGGTACCGTACCGGCAAATCTAATGCTGGGAGTAACCCTGCAATGGAGTGGCATCCCATCCAGGGGGGAGTACAAATACTCCTAGTCGCTTCATGCTACAGAAACCGGAGATAAGTGCCGGCCTGATGGGCCTTCTAGGCTCGTAGCAGACTTTACCTACCTACCTATTCTTATTGTTATTGTTGTCATCATATTCATTTTGCCTAAATGTCGATGATATTTTCCTTTTCAGGTTAAAGTCGCTCTTTTGTTGACTCTAGCTCTTGGCTTCCTTAGAGATGTTGAAGGTAGCTGTGCGAGGAATGTAAAAAGGCTCGTTGACAACGCTTCAGACCCACCAAATGGCCGATGTGTTAAAAACACCGTGGCTATTCGTATTTGCAATAAACCCTACACTGCTGTAACTTGCAGAAATGACAACGGATGTAGAGGAAGACCGTTGAAAAAGATTCGCGCCCAATGCTGCGACGGCACAAGCGTGACACTAACCACTGATTGCTATTGAGAAGAAAGACGAATAAATTGGACTTTTTCTTATTGGTATATATTTATAAATACATTTAGACAAATGTTGGAGCCATAAACGACAACGATAATTTATTGAAGAATGTATATTAGGGCTTCGTAGGGAATCTTTTTGTCCACAATTAAAGTATTTGAGATAAAAGACATATGATTGTCACTTTTTAATGTTGTTCTGTCTCTACGTGTTCGAAGGGTGAATGGTCTTACTCACGTTTTATACAACCAACTCCCGATGATTAATTTTGGACCAAAATTCGTCTTCAGCTTACTGGTCTGTTAGCACGTCGTACAGAGGTGCTGACAGAGAAATCAATATCGAAGACGAATTTGGTTCCTTATTCATCTCAAGTATAAATTCGGCCTGCATTATTGGTTGAAGGAGAGAAAATTGTCGAGGTGCAGGAACACGTGCGGCACGCATTTTACAACATTTCTTTGTCGTACTCTACATCGTGTGCACTTTTTAGGTGGGCTTCTCTAAGAGGGGGTGGCTAAACCCACCCAATCAACACCCAAATCCCCCCCCCCCCCCCCTCCCTTGATCCGCCCTTGGAAGAACAAGAAAATCCGTGAAAAGTTCAGCTGTTTAGCAATCTTTTTACCCGTGACTGAGGCTGTGCGCCTACTGCGGGGTTACGCCAGCCAAATCTGCTCAGGTGCTCTGATTGGTTAAGTCGAAATTATCACGCGCCTGCAACGCACCAAAAAATCCTGAGAATAACAACGAGTCGGGTATGCCTATAGTGAAAAATACAGAAAAGTTAATTTTGTTTTTTTCCGGCTTATTCATAGCGGTTGTTCCAACATATGCAAGATTTTCTCGGTGATTCTAACCACACATGGCTGTTAACGCCGAACAACTGGAGGCACTAACGTTTGTAGCAGATGGTCATAACATTT
>NC_090884.1:11354756-11364756 GCF_036669925.1 Montipora capricornis | reverse complement strand
TCTAGATAGCAGCAACAATATAGATAGTCGTATAAACATATAACAACTTTCTTAAATTTTCCAGACATGTTTCGACGGTACATCCGTCATCTTCAGTGTTACATATTTTGAAATCGCCGTTGAATTTAAAGCGCGCGCGATCTTACAAACTTCGTTACATTGCGTTGTCAATATTGCGTATTAAACCAAAACAGAACAAAACAAAAATTTAAATGAGTGACGCTTAGTTCCTTACAGGGAGAGAGTCAGGTTAATGTGTTTCACCTGCTGGTTGAGATCGGCCTTCTCCCATTTTATATACATGGATTCCTTAAGCTTCACTTGGTACTTAGTGGCTGCAGAGTCCAGGATCTCGAGGCAATCCGGTGTGCAGGATACCCTACAAAACTCTGAACTCTGCAGATGTTTAAAAACATTCGAAGATCTGTCTGAAAGTAAGTGCTCGCGCACTCGTGTGGAGAAGTGTCGGCTGGTTTCACCAACATAACAAGCATTACAACTTGCACACGAAAATTTATAGACCACACGCGTGCGAAGCCCTACAGGGACAGCATCTTTCACATTAAAAAGATTCCTGACTTTGAAAGTAGTGAAGACCAACCTTATATCAATAGGTTTACATAACCGATTAGCAAGTTTGCGTATACTCCTCTGTGCCGTGACTGAGAAGTGCCCAACGTAAGCGATTTTAAAGAAAAACTTAGGCGGGCTCGAGCCCCAGGAAACACCTAAGTTTTTCTTTAAAATCGCTTACGTTGGGCACTTCTCAGTCACGGCACAGAGGAGTATACGCAAACTTGCTAATCGGTTATGTAAACCTATTGATATAAGGTTAGTCTTCACTACTTTCAAAGTCAGGAATCTTTTTAATGTGAAAGATGCTGTCCCTGTAGGGCTTCGCACGCGTGTGGTCTATAAATTTTCGTGTGCAAGTTGTAATGCTTGTTATGTTGGTGAAACCAGCCGACACTTCTCCACACGAGTGCGCGAGCACTTACTTTCAGACAGATCTTCGAACGTTTTTAAACATCTGCAGAGTTCAGAGTTTTGTAGGGCATCCTGCACACCGCATTGCTTCGAGATCCTGGACTCTGCAGCCACTAAGTACCAAGTGAAGCTTAAGGAATCCATGTATATAAAATGGGAGAAGGCCGATCTCAACCAGCAGGTGAAACACATTAACCTGACTCTAAGCGTCACTGATTTAAATTTTTGTTTTGTTCTGTCTTGATTTAATACGCAATATTGACAACGCAATGTAACGAAGTTTGTAAGATCTCGCGCGCTTTAAATTCAATGGCGATTTCAAAATATGTAACACTGAAGATGACGGATGTACCGTCGAAACATGTCTGGAAAATTTAAGAAAGTTGTTATGTTTATACGACTAATTATTGATGCAAAAGAAAATAAATACTGATACACAGTTTTTAGGAAGAGCAGAAAGAAGTTTTCAGGACGGTCGATCGAGAATAAAATATTTTGCTATCTGCAACAAAACTTACGACATGAAAACATTAATTTTGATCCGCGAAAATAAAAAGTTACCATCAGCGACAAACAATTTTGGAGATTTTTGCTACGTTTAATGTTGTTATTGTACTTTCGGCTGCACAAGTAAATCGCAAAATCGAAAGTGACATGGAATTGAGCGGGCGCCGTGATCAAGTTACCGCGGCGTGTTTACTTGCGAAACAGTGAAGCATCTGTGTCAAATGGTGGCAAGATACAACGTTTTTGTTTTTGTTAAATTTCCTTTTCTTTCAAGTGTTATAAAGTTTGACAAGAAATGTGCGAATTCAACAAAAAGATCACAATCGCCCAACTCTTGAGGTTGACCATTTTTTCCGCAAAGTCAAAAAAATGCTCTTCAAGGCGAGGTTATTTATCACCGGGTGATTCCATTGCTTTGGAAATAGCAGCTACTTTCTTATTCATCAGCGTCACAATTTTTGCTGATTTTGGCGCTCATTTTGTTGAAACTCAAGCACGCTTCCAACAGACCTGTTTATTTTCGTGACTTACGCACGTGCTGCTTACAGAGGCACTACCACAAAACTCCTCCCGTATCACATTTCAACCCACGTATGCAAATTTAATAAACTCGAAAATTATACAACACGATATTAAAATTATCAAAGGCTGGAAATATCACAAAAACCTTTTCCAGCGAAAAATTTAATGAAACAAACAACCTATTTGCTATTAGAGGCAAAAAACCCTTCCAATTTCAATTGCGTGCGTGCAAACAAGACACACAATCCGTGTCACAAAGCATATGCAATTAAAAAAAAATTTCTGACAGTTCACATCAAACCCTTTTGGAAAGAACCTTGACCGTAAATAATGAAGCACAAAAGCGACAACAAGCTTTCATTCAAATAATTCTTCATGCACTGTCACATTTCCAATTTTTTTTTTACCTTTGCAGAGTTGAGTACAAAATAAATGTAAATTGCCAGACAACTAAGATGCAACTTCAGTATACAGTGTGATGCATTTAAGGCGTTCGATTCCTTCAATGTTTGTTAAATCCATAAAAAAATTGCCATTTGATTTCAGTGTTTTATATAATACCAGTTAGTAAAATGTTAGAAACAAAGCTCACTTGATATCCGACGGCGAAAAATGAAATTGTTGTCGAAGACCATTACTCGTCGCTTTAAAGATTCCAGATATTTATTTTTCACCGCCTGTCTTGTTCATCCGATTGACGTTCCATTCTTGAGCTCCACTTTATGGAATTCTTCTCTGTCTTTGTTGAACCCATACAGAGTTTCAGTGTTGTACATAACAGCACAGCTCACTTTGATTTCGGCTAGACGGGCGAAAGATTGTTGTCGAAGTCCATTACTCGTCGCTTTTAAGATTCCAGATATTTATTTTTCACCGCCTGTCTTATTTATCCAATTGACGTTCCATTCTTGAGCTCCATAAGGGTTACAATGACTTTCGACGCTATAGCAGGTTAATTAAGTGTTCTCTGTGTGTACCAGAGAAATCTACGCATTACCCCATTCTCCTCAAACCTAACAAAATACGCACAGAAGACTCTATGCACAAAGACATCACTAAGCAGGGGAGTGACAGGCAAGACTTTTACCGACACGGTAAAAGATAAAAATAAAAATTAAAAGAAATGAAAGATATTACACATTTTCCGTCTGGGATTGCCATACTGGCAACCCAGTAACAAGAAACAGAAAGCATTTTACACCTCATGTGCTTAGTTGTGCAAGAGTAATAAAAGTAATTCCGGTTTCTTCCAAGTGTTTAGACCTCGAAAATCTTTATGTTTACTTCTGGATAAAGAAAAAGCAGCATGTCTTGGGCCAAAGAAATCGTTTCACGCATCAGGAACCGGGACTGGACTATGAAAGGCCCCAGGAAAAAATCTCCCCTCCAAACCTTCTTCGTTACCTTTTCTTGGCCAGCTTCTTCTGTGGCTATCCTTTTAACTCTCCAATGACAGCCAATGCAGGTCAAAGCGACGATGAAAACGATACTATTCCGAGGTTGTAGCTGACCGTGTGAATTCTGGTCGCCACAAAGGTTGGTTTCCCCCTAAAACATGCTTGAGCAAGATGAAAAACCTTGCAAAGGCAAATATCAAAAGAATGATGACAGAAGAACACGAAAACGAGGACGAGGAATTTGAATCTCCCAGGAAAATGGAGATTATTTTGGAAAAAATGGGATTCCTTATGTTGAAGGTAGCTGTAAAAGGAATGTGCAAAGGCGTCTTGACAACGCCTCAGGCCCACCAAGCCGATGTGTTAAAAACACTTTGGCTTTTCGTATTTGCAATAAATTTTACACTGCTGTAACTTGCAGAAATGACAACGGATGTACAGGAAGACCGGCGAAAATGATTCGCGCCCAATGCTGCGACGGTACAATCATGACACTACCCAATGATATCTACTGAAAAGAAAGACGAAGATTGAAATTAGACTTTTTCTTGTTGGTATTTATAAAAAGGAAGACAAATGTTGAAGCCATAACCGCCGACAACGATAATTATTACTTTATTGAAGAATGTATATTAGAGCTTTGGTAGAGAATCCTTGTGTCAATAATTAAAGCATTTGGAGAGGAAAGACATGATCGTCGCCGCTTTTTATTGTTGTTTTGTCTCCATGTGTTCGAAGGGTGAATGGCCTCACTCAGATTTTATTCAACCAACGACTGATTATTAATCCCTCCTTACTAACGTCAAAGACAAACGCGAACTCAACGACTTTCCAAGAGCGATTGATAAGACTACCAGGCCACCTTCATTGGTGAGACTAGTAGGAAATTGAAAACACGACTGGCTGAACTCAATAGAGTGACTAAAAACGGTGGCCTCAGCAACATCATCTCTGAACATCATTTACTCAGGAACCTCATAATTGACTTGCGGACTCCGCTAAATTCACACCAGAAAGCTTTTTTTTCGCGATTCATATTTTCAGTAATGAAAGCCCTAATATAATTACGTCATACCTCCTGAATGGTACACCATAAAAACGAACCTAAATTAAAGAGGAAACGCCATTCTTCTTTGAAAGTCCGAGCTTCAATCAGTTACTGTTTACATCGAATGGCGTCTGTCCGTTTATCATGCTTTTGCTATTCTACACTGTAAACATCACCATACTGACCTGAGCGAGATTTCATTTCAATTGAGCAACGTGAAACCATATCACATAACCATTTGTACTAAAAACTAAAGAAAAGCTAACTGACCGCCATGAATGATTAAGGTTTATTAGCTTCTATTTCGTGTCATCGAAATTGTCGTTTTGTCAGGGCTGCTTAGCAGTTATCAACCATACGTTCCACCTCTGCGACCCGGGTTTCAACCCTCGGCCCCGAGGTCGCATAAGGGCTGAGTTTTCAGTCGATCTCAATCTCACTCTGAGGGTTTTTCTCCGGGTACTCCGGTTTTCCTCCCACCTCAATATCGACTCTCAATCAGTCAATTTATTCAATTTTCTTTTTAGAGTAATGAATTGTTTACTGGTTCCTTTATGGCCCAGAAAAACATATTTATTTCCATACATCGTCCAGGGACCTTCAGTATTGCAAACCAATTTTAAAGAGCTTCCTTGAATAGCGTTGAAATACTGTGTATCCGCATACGGTCAACATTATCACTTCCTTTTCAAATAAAATATCACACGCTTAGTTGTCATTCTCAAAAGTAATACTCGTTACATCATTGATGTTTTTGTTTTGGTCCAAAAACATCGACTGAAAATACATAAATACTGGCTTTTCACTTCTTGATTGAAACAGATTTTCTTGATACACGCTCGTATTTCCTACCAGCCAATCAAAACGCGCGTTTGACAATACATAACCAATCAAAATTCGTGTGATGTTACAGCGGTGTCTCCATACTCTCATCTAAACACAGTTATTGACCAATGAGAGTGCTGGTACTATCCTAATTATTTTATAAAGGATGTTTTCAACCAACCTCTAGAGACACCAATAACAATAGAGAAATGTACGACTTTTGGTGGACGAACAAAAGAAACCAGTAAGAGATATTTTGTTTTCGTCCACCAACATCGCAACGATGACTTCACGTGAAAACCTCCTATAACTGTTCAATAAACTTTATTAAATTCTCCCAGAATTTAATTACAGCTTAGAAAATTAAATTATTTAAAAGAATTCAAAATAATAAAATTAGTGATATTAAATATCTGTAATTTAATTATAAATAAAACTATATTAATTTCTCTTAAAATATTTTCTATAATAACTTTAAACCTAGAAGAGGGAGTCAATGAACCTGACGCCTTTTGGCAAATGTTTCCACACTATAATGACTGCTCCATACATAAAATTGCGCTGACCTTCGGAATCTGCAACAAATTCTTATTTCTAGTTTTGCCGTTGTGGATGTCTGATCTTTTCATAAACCTGTCGCTCAATTGCGATACAGAGCTAAAAGTTTCAGGCATTCAAAGGCCATTGCGGCACCTCTTATTTAACCTTAACGTTTGATGCACTTGGACCTGTTTCAAATGTTTCAGAGAAACAGTTTTAGGGAAATTGTCCAACTCTGTCAGTGCTGGCGTGATATGATCGTATTTCTTAATTTATAGTGACAATACGTGGGGCACGTTTTTTAACTTTGCAATGTGAACCAGCATTCCACGAATAAACGATACGAAGGGGTTAGGATGTTAAGAGAGAAAATTGAAAACGTCGTTGTCAGGTCGAGAACGGTAAAGAAATGTACCAAAACTTTAAACGCACATGCGAGGCGTGCAAAGCCGATGTCTGTTACGTGTTGATTGTGTTTTGTGATGTTCTCCTAGTATTCTCTACAACTCAGTCACACGCGCCTCTCAATGACTTTTTTTACTTTTCGAAAATAAATTTAGGTGGACGTCAATCAAATGTTTCCATGGTAATAGTCCTGCTCACTTGGCAGCAGTCGAATTCGCCATCATGGAAAACCACATTTGATTGACGTCCACCTTAATTTTAGTTTCGAAATATGAAAAAATGTAGACTGGTAACCGCTGTAATGTCTTTTGTCTTGTTGCTTATGTTTTTAAATGAGTTGTTATATCGATCTATGATTGGCAAACAGAAATCACGCCACCATTTTGCCCAATCAAAACACGCACTCGCGTCATGCACGTGCTCTTCCGCGATGTGGTTGCGAGTGGTTTTCGTTGTTACTATAATTAGTTTACTTAATTTTACTACCATTGTGATTTCTACGATACTGGATTGACAACCAACTACAAGGTCATGTCCTTACGCAGTTAGAGGTAATTCCAAATTCCTTTCCGTTTGCAAACCTTACAATCTTTTTCTCTCTTCTGCAATGCTTGTGTCTCTTGCAAACGGGAACTGTAAAGAAGTAATTATGAATGATGCGATAATCCAGCCGTTTTATACAAGGGTTGTTATCGTAAGAATTTCTTGATAAAGTTGCGTTTTCGAAGCCGTCTTCAACAATTCCGCCGTTAAGTCCTGATGGGTCAAGTTCCTCCCGCGCTTGTGCGACTCTTCCTTTTTCTTGTTTATCGCCGTCAAAGCTGGTTTCCTTTGCTACTTGAGCAATGAATGAAGTATCTTTATCACCGGCACGTTTCTCAGCGTTTGGAATTCTTGTCCCGTTGTCAGGCTTTGCAATCACTTTCGAAGTCTCAAGGGAAGAGACTTTGGAAAGAGGCAAAGATTCTCTGGGTCTGGCGTCGACTTTCCAACCACAGGTCAGCAATGAGACCATCAATGCAAAGTTGAGTAAACGTCGCAGGAAAAACTGCAAAAAATTAAAAAGGCTAAAGCAAAGAAGGCTGATTTTTTGTTGTTAAATGCCTTGAAATAGACCAATTTTGCGCATCGGGAATGAACTTTTTCCTTGAGACCCTTCGTTTCTGTGAAATCATGAAAATAGCTTGAACATATAGGCAGGCTCTGTATTTTTGTGGTCGGACTGGGGGAAGCCTACAATAAAGGCAGTCTAAAGGCTCTAGAAATGGAAGGAGGTCAAGTTCGTCTTCCCTGAATTGGCCATTTCATTGATTTACTTTCATTGTTAATTTCAGTTTACAGTGTCCCCAATTAGCGCTCCAGCGCTAGAACGACTAGACACTTAAATAAAGTTCCTTTCCTTTCCTTTTGCTTTTCTCGTAAAAATGAGATATGTTCATCGCATAAAAAAAAAACAGTATTTCTGCCAAAATTAATTATAAAATAAAGAAAATGGAAAAACCAATATCTTTACCTTAAACAACCAATTTTAGTTTGTAAAAATACTTGTCTATTCTAGGGTGTAAAGCATTGCATCCCATTCACACTGATTCAATAGCAAAATTTCTCTTTTTCCTCGCGAAAACCGCGACGCAAACAATCTTCATCAATACTTGCATTTTTACCAGTATTGACCGGGCACTAGCATCACGCATGCGTGGATTCTCCCACCCTTTCTTATCATGAATGGCCGATGTAGATCCTCGCAGGATCATCATATTTTAAGTCTCCACTAAACCTATTTTGAAAATTTTGTGCACACCGATTTCTCTCTTTCGCAGTAAAGCTGTTACGTCGTAAGTGGGTGTTTCAGTAGCATAGGAGTTCGTCGTTTAACTTCCTTTGTTATTCGTTCGTGTAGCAGACCGTGGAGTTTGTTGCATTGACCGCAACAATTGCTTTGTTTTGTGGAGCAAAAGAAGTCAGTGAGGCCTTGATAGAGCAACGTATGTGTTCTGAAGACAGACGACCAACATTGGCAAATACAGCTTGCTCTGACTGGAGTAAATGCACATAGCCGACATGTGCAAGAAAGAACATTTCACTGTTCACCCTCTATAGCAGTTTTCAAAATACTAATTAATTTAAATCTCACCGTCATATCATATAACATAAAACATTAAGCCATTTTAAATAGTTACCTGTTGGAGGACATTGCCAAACATTTTTCTATGACTTGCACTGGGTGGGCCGTAACGACTTCGATATAAATATATTATAGGTACGTTTTGATATAATTCTTGTAGCTTAAATGATAAAAGCTCATCCACACCGACTTTTATTTATACCATCGGTGAATCTGACTGATGATAAAATTATCGGGCTAAAAATAACTTTGTGTTTTCCCCCAATTTCAGCTATTTCTTTAGTTCTATGAGTAATGCTTCCTCGTTCTCTAACCACATTAATCACAGCTCGAAACTTTTCAGAGTTTGTTCTATCGAACACAGATTTAATTAATGCGTGTAACTGCTTCTTCACTTGTTTTCAAACCATTTTTTGAACAACTTATAGTCAAATTGACAACGGACGTTACTGTCCGTTTCATTTTTTGGCAAAATGTTCAATGCTTCAACCGTTTACGAGACCCAAAATCACTAATAAGGAACATTAATTAGCTATGCATGGATGGTTTAATTGTAAAATCTTAAAGGACTTGATCTTCACACTGTTTGCACATTCGTCAGTTAAAACACTTATTTATGTGGACGATAATACGTGTCGCGATTTCCATATGCTTGACTACCGACTTTTGGTGCCATTTCTGAATATACATTCCATTGCAAGCCACGTAAAATTATAAGTTTCACACGAAAGAGCTGAAACACATGCCACAGCCACACAGCCTAGCCGACTATGTAAACATTGCAGTAATGAAGCAGCTCTCAAACATTGCAATGGTCTGGTTTGCTTCCAAATTAATCAAACCTTTGCTATTTTATGCAGTGACGCCATCATATCTTCGATTTAAGTCCAGCTTTCCGGAATTTTACGTACAGTTTTTAAGGAAAGTAATTTGTTGTTCCCGCATTGTTTTCAAATTCAAGATAAACAAAAGCAATATTGTGTTAATTTAGTTCAAGAACGTCTGTTATCATCATTTAACTAATGCGTTTCAGGAGCATTTGCGTAGGTGTTAGAGAAAACTGCATCCTGGGCAAAAGCAGTCACATCGGCGACACCAACCCAAAATCAACTTCTCGGATATATTTTGAAGAGAGAAACTATATATTCTTCAACTTAGCGAAATTTCAAGTTTTTCCTGTGAAATGGTACATATGATAGAATGTAATAATAATAATAATAATAATAATAATAATAATAATAATAATAATAATAATAATAATAATAATAATAGTCGTATGCGTGTTAAAAACGCGAGTGATTAAGCTCACTAATAATATATCAGTTTCGTAAATGTTTCATCGACTTATAATGGACCCAAAAGTATAACCGGAAAAATGGCGATGGAAAACAGGAGTGGTGCACCTCAGGCTATTGTTCACAAAATCAGTTACAGCAACATTATGATGTCATATCGATGATTTTCGCAAAAAGGTGTTCTTTAAGATAAAGTAAATATTCTCATTTCTTGCAAAATGTATAGACTTTCCTTGTTCCTTTTCCTGATAAGAAATGGTTGTGTGAGATCTCGGAATTTTACATTGACGTGAAAGATTCTTTTCGATAGGCAATAATTTTTTTGTAAGGCTTATAAAAATTGCCCGAC
>NC_090884.1:11342256-11349756 GCF_036669925.1 Montipora capricornis | reverse complement strand
TTGAGGTTCAAATTATAGTATTGACAATAAACAATTTTCCTCTTACTTACTTGAAAGTGTCAAACTCTTTTATCACGCGCGGAGTTATTTCAATTCTTTCCTTTCCTTAGAAAGAAATGGTTATGGCAAATAGCTTGGCATCTTTCTTGGATCAAAGATGGGGCCAAGCCCCTTAAACCAGCTAATCTGAATAAATTATTAATTCACTTCGCAAGGGAAAAATCGTCCGGGTGAGAGCTATTGGTCCGTGAAGGGACTTTCGTTGCAATTGGTGACATTGACTGACATTTCGACATCCAGAGAGGAAGTTAGTCCGACAGTCAGGAAACTGGTGTAGTGTGAGTTCATCGTTTAAAGTTTCCCCATGAGTGAAAGTTTAATTTTTCTTTTTCTTTGGATTTCAAAACTATGATATCTAAACACGAAGTTATCTGGAATTTTCCTATTTAATGGTCCAGCATTCTTGAGAGAGCTGGATCCAGGAGAAAATAAAGTCAAAGACTCAGTAGGAATACAATGCGCGTGTGCGCGGCAGACTTAATATGCAGCATGGGAGTTCAGCACTTTTTCCTGGATCCAAACCTCTGAGGTCCATTCGGTCAGTTTTGAATGTCATGGCGGACCGTGAAATTTAAAACTCAAACTGAAAGCAAAAAGCCTTTGAATGAAAATTAAAACTCAGCCTTTTGCCAGACAAGTGCTAAGCAAACACACTTTCAAAATCTAAAGAAAAAAAAAAGGACGTCATTTTTTTTCTGGTCTTTGTCAGTAGATATGTGATCTTATTGGTCGGTCTAGTCAAACGTGATGTCGCTGGCTGGGAAGACTGTCGGTGATACATCTTGATCCGTAGAAGCGTTGTTTAACACTTCTGTCGGTTTCGTCAATGAGTCATTTGTCTGGTGTCGGCTCTGTCAGTGAAGTTTGATACATCAGCTTTCTGGTGTTAGAGGTTGGCAGTACTATGTGAAGAAAGTTATATATGCACAGTCATTATTGTGGTTTCTCAGTATAATTGGTGCTCAGCAATGATGTTGCTAAGATCACCGTTTTAAGTCCCTCCGTTGTGTTCAGTCATTTGTGTTTTCAATTTCCTACTGGCCACACCAATGCAAGTGGCATGGCAGTCTTATCAACTGCTCCTGGTGTGTCGTTGTGTTTGCGTTTATCTTTGACGTTAGTAAGTAGGGATTAACCATCAGGAGTTGGTTGTATATAAAGTGAGTAATATAACGCCATTTACCCAGGCCTTCAAACACGTGGTGACAGAACAACATTAAAAAGCGAGTTTAATGGCTTTTGATTCCAAATACTTTAATTGTTGAGAAAAAGATTCTCTACGAAGCCCTAATATATATTCTTCAATAAATTATCGTCGTTGGTTATGGCTCCAATATTTTTCTGAATTTATTTATAAATATATACCAACAAGAACAAGTCTAATTCTGTTGTCTTTCTTCTCAGTAGCAATCAGTGGGTAGTATCACGCTTGTACCGGTACCGTCGCAGCATTGGGTGCGAATCTGTATCGCCGGTCTTCCTCTACATCCGTTGTCATTTCTGCAAGTTACAGCAGTGTAGGATTTATTGCAAATGCGAATAGCCACGGTGTTTTTAACACATCGGCTGTGTTGGCTTCTTGGTCGGCCTGAGGCGTTGTGAAGGAGACTTTTTACATTGCTCGCACAGTTACCTTCAACATCTCTAAGGAAGCCAAGAGCTAGAGTCAACAAAAGGGCGAACTTAACCTGAAAAAGAAAAACAAACCCGTCGACATTTAGGCAAAATGATGATGATGACAAAAACAACAACAACAACAATAACAATGCAGATAACAAAAGTTCGATATACCAGCTTAGTTGCGGCTTGATGGAGTTCGTCCTGACTGACTCCTTTAGCCGAATTAATAACCTGGGCAAAAAAAAGGCCTCCAGCTAGGAAGGTGAAAACCTCTGGTCTGGCTTGCCTTTTGATACAATTTAATTTGCTTTAACTGGCTAGAAGCACGCTATTGTGTTGGTTAGAGATATTAACACCCCGTTTACACGGATCCGGACAAATTTGTGCTCGGAGAAAAACTTGCACGGCTCCACCTTGCGTTCACACGGGACCGGTGGAACGGGACGAATTTTTGAACGGCTAAGGCTACGTTAACACGGGTCCAGAACAATTTGGCACGAACAAATTTTGTACCTGGACCGCCTGTTTACATGGAACCGTGCAAATTCTGTTACAGATGGCAATGGTGTTTACATGGGTCCACGCAAAATTTGAGACCAGTCGCGGCATTTGAATGGCTTTTTAAAAATCTCTGCTGTGATTGGTTAAGCTTATGTTTTTAGCCAATCACGTTGTAGTTAGGTGCGGTACGCGGCAAATCAAACGTGGCTTTCTGGTCTGAGACTTTTTCCACGACCGGTTGTTTTGTGAGCTGTACATGCTTACGAAGAAATTCAATCAAATGTGTACGTTGCCTCGATCGATGAACATCGGAGACAATGGCCATTTGTAGCAACGTGTACTGCAGTAGCCCATCTAATCCGGCTCAAAAACCGATGCATGCAACTGCCGCTTGTCTCCTCATATCTGTATCGTGCTTTTGTTAATTTGTTTTGTGTCAACAACATTTTTGCTTAGAAAAAGACGTAAGTAGATTCCATGCCTTAACCGCGTTAACCGTGCAAAACCTTGCACGGTTCGGGTGTGTTCATGAATCCGTATGCATAGTGGAACCGTGCCGGTCAAAAAGTTGACCAGCTTTTTTCAGGTCCCAAACTTGCACACTTAGCCGTTCAAAAATTCGTCCGGTTCCACCGGTACCGTGTGAACGCGAGGTAGAACCATGCAAGTTTTTGTCCGTGTAAAAATTTCTTCCTGACCCGTGTAAACGGGGTCTAAGTAGATCATGAGATGACTGAAATGCTACGGGGCTTTAATAATACTGACGTCTTAGGTTCTGTTCGTTCCCTGCTGGATGTGGGCACACATCGTCAAGAAAAGGTAGATAATTTAACTTTGAAAATGAATAAAAAAAAAAAAAAGAAACACACTTTAATGTCTTCTGGACCCTGTGAGTATGCATGCCTTAGAGTGACTTTCCTTACGGGTGCCACTGTTGGGCTTAAAAATCCTCTCCACTGGCCTTAATTGGATCTTAATGAATAATAATGATGATGATGATGATGCTACTACTACTACTACTACTACTACTACTACTACTACTACTACTACTACTACTACTACTACTACTACTACTACTATTACTACTACTACTACTACTGCTGCTGCTGCTGCTGCTGCTGCTGCTGCTGCTGCTACTACTACTACCACTTCTAACAATAATACAAATAATTGACAAAATTGGTGAACGGCGAGGATCCTAAATGAAAAGTGCTGAACCCCTGAGGTGAAGCCAGGGATTTGACCTGGGCCCGTTTGTTAGGAAGCCGATTAACTTAATCCAGGAAAAGCGTAAAATTTTCTTCCATGTTTTCAACTTTTTGGTGAAAGAGTGCTTCGATTATTTTTCTTTTTTAAGATTGACTTCCTCAGTCTAATGTAAAATTTTTCCGAATATCAGTGTTGAACAGCCTTTGGGAGTAGAGAAATAAACTCCTTGGTTAATGCTTAATTCCACCGGGCCTTGGTGTTCAAATAGGAAAACCAGTATAAACACCAAAATACCAAGAAAACTGATGATTCCTCCATTTTCTTAAAAACCGCTAATAGCTTACAATGATTCAAACTTTCCAAAAAGACCTGGAAACAACTTACCAGTTTAAGAAAGTTGTTCATTATGAGTTCTTTTTGCGTTCTTGCACTGAGTATTCGTACCGTCTAAAGCTGATCTACTGCGATCAATGACTGATGAAGCTCTCCTTGCCATCAGCATTTATACTTTTTAGCCAATCCAAGCTAAAAATAAGTTGTAATGTTCCTGCTCCGTGTTAACTTTCTATTTAATTCTCTTCTCGTGTCGCGCTGAAGGAAAAAATAAGCCATGGTTCACTTATTAACTAAAGACCTTTTCGTTTCCTTTCCTTGCTGGTTAGAAGTGCTCTAAAATAGTCGGTTGTAGATTTGTTTTTCTGGTTTTTCGAACGCGGAACCAATCAAGGAGAATCATCACTGGAAAAAAGACTGGTTAGGATTGTGTGCCCGAACACTAGTTTTAAATGAACAATTTAAAATGAGGAGTATTTTAAACGCTGATAATTAAGATAAAGTGGATGATATAAACAACTCTGCCAAAGTCTTTTTATTTGTGAGCGGCGGAAATGATGGCGTTGTCAATACTTCCCATGGACATCGAACAGCTACAACTATCGAGCCTTTACAAAGAACTCGCTGAAGCATTGAAAAGGGAGAGAAGATCTGCAAGCTGTGACGACACAGCCAATTACACCCGAACAAAAACAGTCATCTTCGTTCCAGTGGCTTAAACGCGTTGATTTGTTAACATTTTCTGAACCAAATTTACTACAAGCAATTAAACCTGAATCGTTTCAATTAATCCGCTGTAGCGCTTTATTTTAACGTTTGGGATCTTTGCTCATTTTAGTGTCATTTTTGTCAAATCAAGGGCGTTATAGTTGTATCTCGAGCACGGTATTTCATGTTCTTACAGCAATATTTTTTTCTCATACTCCACTGCGCCCCCCCCCCCCCCCCCCCCTCATCCTCATCTGAGAATAAAAGATATCTTCAGCGTCACTCAATTACAAGTGCAACCATACGGGCAATGTTCAAAGCAATGGAAAAATGAGATACTCTTCAGCCGTTTTACAATTCTTCATGACTAGAGAGATTCAGCTTCGCTGTTTGCGGCATGAAACGGCAAATCAGGAAAGAAATATATTAAACATGTTTCTTTATTTTTGGCAAATCGCAATTTTTTTCTTGACTTTTGCAGTTTGCCGCCGTACGATGCATAAATCTTTGAATGAATCCTCGACATTTTAAGCGCATAATAAACTATTCTTTAGAAGTGAATATCTTACAGGGAAATCAACTCAATTCTGTCGGATTTCCTGTTGAAGGTTTCAGGTCTCTTAAAAGTTCCTCTACTTAGCAACTTGTTTCAGCGACAAAAGAGGGAGTGAGTTTTGAAAGTAGCTTTGATTTAGTTTTTCCAGAAACGTTCGAACAACCTGGTGATACTCGTAAATAGATTAACTTTTCGATTTTCAAATAATGCTTATATGAACCTTATCCAATAACAAAAGAAAAAGAAACACCTTCTTGTACAAACAAATAGTTTAACGTGTAGTGTTAACTTGATGGAAGATGCTCGCTCGATATTTGTTCCACTTGACATATGATTTAGCCCAAATAAACAAAAAAATTAAGCTGGCGATTAAAAACAAAATATAGTTTTATTTGGGTGTAATTGGCTGTGTCTTCTCTGACTATAGATTTTTTTTCTTCCTTTTCAATGCTTCAGCGAGTTCTTCCTAAAGGCTCGATAGTTAGAGCTGCTCGATGTCCATGGAAAGTATTTGACAACGCAATGGTTTCCCCCGCTCACTAATAAAAATCTTTGACGGAGTTGTTTGTACTACCCACCCTATCTACGCTATCAACGTTGAAGTGAATTCAGTCTCATTTTGAATTGTTCTTTTAAAACTAGTGTTCGGGCAAAATTAATCATTCTCGTTTTGAACTATGATTCTTCTTGATTGGTTTCGCGTTCGAAACACCAGAAAAAAATGTATTACAACCGACTATTTTAGGGCAGCTAGGTATCAAAGGAAGCGAAATGGTTTTTTGTTAAGAAGTGAAGCATGGACAAGGTTTTTCCTTCAGTTTGACACGTGAAGAGAATTAACCAGAAAATTAACTACAACGCGGAGCAGGAACATTACAACTTATTTTTAGCTTGGATTGGCTATAAAAGCTGATGGCGAGGAGAGCTTCATCATAAGTGATCGCAGTTGATCAGCTTTAGACGGTACGAGCACTCACTTGGAAGAACCTTCAAAGAAATCACAATGAACAACTTTCTCACACTGGTAAGTTGTTTCCACGTCTTTTTGAAACGGCAGAGCTTGAATTGTTGTAATCTTTCAGGTTTTTTCTTTTAAGAAAATGGAGCAATCAATGTTATTATTATTATTTATATTATTATTATTATTATTATTATTATTATAATCATTATTATTTTTAGTGTTATTATTATTGTCATATGGAGTTTTCTTAGTATTTTGATGTTATACCTGTGTTTCCATTTGAACACCAAGTCAAATCTCTAGCATGACGTCACATGTTACTACCCACAAATATTTATACGATGAAACCTCGTTTAGCTTAGTTTTATCCTAGTAAATATTCACTTGACACTCCTTCTTTAGTGCGTGTTTAGATCCAACCATCATTATCGGTTAGGCCCGTTTTAAACGTCGCATTTCACATGAGCCGAACTAATGCAAATGAGCGAAAACAATGGATTTTTCATTTGCATTAGCCAGATATATATTTCCACGATATCGGATTTTTTTCCGCGAGATCGGAATATTATCATCATCATCATTTGAGATATCACATTGACCAATTGAGGCCAGTGGAGACGGATTTTTTAACCCAATAGTGGCGCCCAGCTTCTCGCCAGACAACCACTGTCAGGCATATATGCTCACTGGGACAAGCAGATTGTAAATTTCTTTTTAAGTTTCAAAATTATATTACCTGCCTTGTCTTCACGAAGTTCGTCCCACAACTAGCGGGGAAAGAACAGGTCTGAAAGGACAATATATTAGTATAGTCCCTGTAGCACTTCCCTAATCTCATGGTCTATTTAAATTTTCAAACCAACACAACGGCGTGCTCCTACCCAATTAAGGCAAATTAAATTGCACTGAAAGGCAGGCCAGACCAGAGGTTTTCCCTTGCCTAGATGGAGGCCTTTGTTGCCCAGATTATTAATTTGGCTGAAGGAGTCAGTCACGACGAACTTCGTCAAGCTGCAAATAAGATGGGATATCGACATTTTGTTATCATTATTACTATTATTGTCGCTTCATGCTACAGAAACCGGAGATAAGTGCCGGCCTGATCGGCCTTCTAGGCTCGTAGCAGACTTTACCTACCTATTTATTCTTATTGTTATTGTTGTCATCATGATCATTTTGCCTAAATGTCGATGATATTTTCCTTTTCAGGTTAAAGTCGCTCTTTTGTTGACTCTAGCTCTTGGCTTTCTTAGAGATGTTGAAGGTAGCTGTGCGAGCAATGTAAAAAGTCTCGTTGACAACGCTTCAGGCCCACCAAATGGCCGATGTGTTAAAAACACCGTGGCTATTCGTATTTGCAATAAACGCTACATTGCTGTAACTTGCAGAAGTGACAACGGATGTATAGGAAAAGCGGCGAGAAAGATTCGCGCCCAATGCTGCGACGTCGACCGTACAAGCGTGACACTACCCACTGATTGCTATTGAGAAGAAAGACGAAGAAATTGGACTTTTTCTTATTGGTATATATTTATAAATACATTTAGACAAA
>NC_090884.1:11332256-11337256 GCF_036669925.1 Montipora capricornis | reverse complement strand
CAAGGCGAGGTTATTTATCAGGTGATTCCATTGTTTTGGAAATAGCAGCTACTTTCTTATTCATCAGCGTCACAATATTTGCTGATTTTGGGGCTCATTTTGTTGAAACTCAAGCACGCTTCCAACAGACCTGTTTATTTTCGTGACTTACGCACGTGCTGCTTACAGAGCACTACCACAAAATTCCTCCCTATCACATTTCAACCCACGTATGCAAATTTGTTACACTCGAAAATTATACAACATGATATTAAAATTCACAAGGCTGAAAATATCACAAAAACCTTTTCCAGCGAAAAATTTATTAAAACAAACAACATATTTGCTATTAGAGGCAAAAAACCCTTTCTATTGCAATTGCGTGCGTGCAAACAAGACACACAATCCGTGTCACAAAGCATATGCAATTAAATAAATTTCTGACAGTTCACCTCAAACCCTTTTCGAAAGAACCTTGACCGTAAATAATGAAGCACAAAAGAGACAACAAGCTTACATTCAAATAATTCTTCGTGTACTGTCACATTTCCAATTATTTTTTTAACTTTGCAGAGTTGAGTACAAAATAAATGTAAATTGCCAGACAACTAAGATGCAACTTCAGTAAACAGTGTGATGCATTCAAGGCGTTCGATTCCTTCAATGTTTGTTAAATCCATAAAAACATTGCCATTTGATTTCAGTGTTTTATATAGTACTAAGTTAGTAAAGTATTAGAAACAAAGCTCACTTGATATCCAACTGCGAAAAATGAAATTGTTGTCGAAGACCATTACTCTTCGCTTTAAAGATTCCAGATATTTATTTTTCACCGCCTGTCTTGTTCATCCGATTGACGTTCCATTCTTGAGCTCCACTTTATGGAATTCTTCTCTGTCTTTGTTGACCCCATACTGAGTTACCAGAGAATTTTTCATTTGGTTTCAGTGTTGTACATAACAGCACAGCTCACTTTGATTTCGGCTAGACGGGCGAAAGATTGTTGTCGAAGTCCATTACTCGTCGCTTTTAAGATTCCAGATATTTATTTTTCACCGCCTGTCTTATTTATCCAATTGACGTTCCATTCTTGAGCTCCATAAGGGTATATTTTGTTCAAAGATGCGCGAAAGCGCCATTCGCGTTACAATGACTTTCGACGCTATTTCAGGTTAATTAAATGTTCTCTGTGTGCACGAGAGAAATCTACGCATTACCCCAGCCCCCTCAAACCTAACAAAAGACGCACAGAAGACTCTATGCACAAAGACATCACTAAGCAGGGGAGTGACAGGCAAGACTTTTATCGACACTGTAAAAGATAAAAATAAAAATTAAAAGAAATGAAAAATATTACACATTTTCCGTCTGGGATTGCCATACTGGCAACCCAGTAACAAGAAACAGAAAGCATTTTACACCTCATGTGCTTAGCTGTGCAAGAGTAACAAAAGTAATTCCGGTTTCTTCCAAGTGTTTAGACCTCGAAAATCTTTATGTTTACTTCTGGATAAAGAAAAAGCAGCATGTCTTGGGCCAAAGAAATCGTTTCACGTTTACGCCGCGAACGAGACATCAGGAACCGAGAGTGGACTATGAAAGGCCCCAGGAAAAAATCTCCCCTCCAAACCTTCTTCGTTACCTTTTCTTGGCCAGCTTCTTCAGTGGCTATGCTTTTAACTCTCCAACGACAGCCAATGCAGGTCAAAGCGACGATGAAAACGATACTATTCCGAGGCTGTAGCTGACCGTGCGAATTCTGGTCGCGACAAAGGTTGGTTTCCCGCTAAAACATGCTTGAGCGTGATGAAAAACCTTGCAAAGGCAAATATCAAAAGAATGATGACAGAAGTACACGAAAATGAGGACGAGGAGCTTGAATCTCCCAGGAAAATGGAGATTATTTTGGAAAAAATGGGATTCCTTATGTTAAAGGTAGCTGTAAAAGGAATGTACAAAGGCGTCTTGACAACGCCTCAGGCCCATCAAGCCGATGTGTTAAAAACACTTTGGCTTTTCGTATTTGCAATAAATTTCACACTGCTGTAACTTGCAGAAATGACAACGGATGAACAGGAAGACCGGCGAAAATGATTCGCGCCCAATGCTGCGACGGTACAATCATGACACTACCTAATGATATCTACTGAAAAGAAAGACGAAGATTGAAATTAGCCTTTTTCTTGTTGGTACACAAATGTTGGAGCCATAACCGCCGACAACGATAATTATTATTTTATTGAAGAATGTATATTAGAGCTTTGGTAGAGAATCCTTTTGTCAATAATTAAAGCATTTGGAGAGGAAAGACATGATCGTCGCAGCTTTTTATTGTTGTTCTGTCTCCATGTGTTCGAAGGGTGAATGGCCTCACTCAGATTTTATTCAACCAACGCCTGATTATTAATCCCTTCTTACTAACGTCAAAGACAAACCCGAAGTCAACGACTTTCCAGGAGCGATTGATAAGACTACCAGGCCACCTTCATTGGTGAGACTAGTAGGAAATTGAAAACACGACTGACTGAACTCAATAGAGTGACTAAAAACGGTGGCCTCAGCAACATGATCTCTGAACATCATTTACTCAGGAACCTCATAATTGACTTGCGGACTCCGCTAAATTCACAGAGAAAAGCTTTTTTTTCGCGATTCATATTTTCAGTAATGAAAGCCCTAATATAATAACGTCATACCTCCTCAATGGTACAACATAAAAACGAACCTAAATTAAAGAGGAAACGCCATTCTTCTTTGAAAGTCCGAGCTTCAATCAGTTACTGTTTACATCGAATGGCGTCTGTACGTTTATCATGCTTTTGCTATTCTACACTGTAAATGAATGAATGAATGAATGACGCACATATGTATGAGCGAGATTTCATTTCAATTGAGCAACGTGAAACCATATCACATAACCATTTGTACTAAAAACTAAAGAAAAGCTAACTGACCGCCACGAATGCTTATCGACTCTCAATCAGTCAATTTATTCAATTTTCTTTTTAGAGTAATGAATTGTTTACTGTTTCCTTTATGGCCCAGAAAAACTTATTTATTTCCATACATCGTTCAGGGACCTTCAGTATTGCAAACCTTAAAGAGCTTCCTTGAATAGCGTTGAAATACTGTGTATCCGCATACGGTCAACATTATCACTTCCTTTTCAAATAAAATATCACACGCTTAGTTTTCATTCTCAAAAGTAATACTCGTCACATCATTGATGTTTTTGTTTCGGTCCAAAAACATCGACTGAAAATACATAAAATAAAAACAGATATGCAAATCCGAGACGCAGTCGAGTCCCAACTCCGAGTTTTTAGATGAGGTTATGGAAACACGGAAAAAAGTCCTCTATTGCTTTTATAAAATATTTCTCAAAGATAATGCGACAAATGAAGGAAAATACTGGTTTTTCACTTCTTGATTGAAACAGATTTTCTTGATACACGCTCGTTTTTCCAACCAGCCAATCAAAACGCGCGTTTGACCATACATAACCAATCAAAATTCGTGTGATGTTACATCGGTGTCTCCATACTCTCATCTAAACACAGTTATTGACCAATGAGAGTGCTGGCACTATCCTAATTATTTTATAAAGGATGTTTTCAACCAACCTCTAGAGACACCAATAACAATAGAGAAAATGTACGACTTCTGGTAGACGAACAAAATAAACCAGTAAGAGATATTTTGTTTTCGTCCACCAACATCGCAACGATGACGTCACGTGAAAACCTCCTATAACTGTTCAATAAACTTTATTAAATTCTCCCAGAATTTAATTACAGCTTAGAAAATTAAATTATTTAAAAGAATTCAAAATAATAAAATTAGTGATATCAAATATCTGTAATTTAATTATAAATAAAACCATATTAATTTCTCTTAAAATATTTTCTATAATAACTTTAAACCTAGAAGAGGGAGTCAATGAACCTGACGCCTTTTGGCAAATGTTTCCACACTATAATGACTGCTCCATACATAAAATTGCGCTGACCTTCGGAATCTGCAACAAATTCTTATTTCTAGTTTTGCCGTTGTGGATGTCTGATCTTTTCATAAACCTGTCGCTCAAGTACGATACAGAGCTAAAAGTTTCAGGCACTTAAAGGCCATTGCGGCATCTCTTATTTAACGTTAACATTTGATGCACTTGGACCTGTTTCAAATGTTTCAGAGAAACAGTTTTAGGGAAATTGTCCAACTCTGTCAGTGCTGGCGTGATATGATCGTATTTCTTAATTTTAGTGACAATACGTGGGGCACGTTTTTTAACTTTGCAATGTGAACCAGCATTCCACGAATAAACGATGCAAAGGGTTTTAGGATGTTAAGAGAGAAAATTGAAAACGTCGTTGTCAGGTCGAGAACGGTAAAGAAATGTACCAAAACTTTAAACGCACATGCGAGGCGTTCAAAGCCGATGTCTGTTACGTGTTGATTGTGTTTTGTGTTCTCGTAGCCGTCGTCGTCTTCCTAGTATTCTCTACAACTCAGTCACACGCGCCTCTCAACGATAAATAAATAAACTTAGGTGGACGTCAATCAAATGTTTCCATGGTAATAGTCCTGCTCGAATTCGCCATCATGGAAAACCACATTTGGTTGACGTCCACCTTAATTTTAGTTTCGAAATATGAAAAAATGTAGTTGACGGGCGCATATGACTGGTAACCGCTGGTAATGTCTTTTGTCGTGTTGCTTATGTTTTTAAATGAGTTGTTATATCGATCTATGATTGGCAAACAGAAATCACGCCACCATTTTGCCCAATCAAAACACGTAGTCGCGTCATGTACGTGCTCTTCCGAGATGTGGTTGCGAGTGGTTTTCGTTGTTACTATAATTAGTTTAATTAATTTCCTATCATTGTGATTTCTACGATACTGGATTGACAACCAACTACAAGGTCATGTCCTTACGCAGTTAGAGGTAATTCCAAATTCCTTTCCGTTTGCAAACCTTACAATCTTTTTCTCTCTTCTGCAATGCTTGTGTCTCTTGCAAAC
>NC_090884.1:11319756-11327256 GCF_036669925.1 Montipora capricornis | reverse complement strand
GCAACGCGTTTCAGCGAATAGCATTTGCGTATTGGACGAATACCTGTAGACAGCCACTCTTATGTTTACTTTCGCAATCACCGGGCGTTTTCCATTTACACAAAATTTCCGGAAATTTCGGTGGAAATTTCCATCGGGTGAAAAACGTGTTCCATTTAACTCAGGTCCGTTCGCCGCCCAGTGATTGCGATTTTACGCGCCAAAATTAAAAAATGTGGCCGTGAATAGCCTTTAAGTGGTGAGACCTTTCAAAAGTTGTAAATGGAACACACATTTCCATCGGAAAGTTTCCAACGGGAAAACAGGACTACCTTTTCAGAAGTTCCGTTTATTCCGGAAATGTTCCGGTGGAGCGAACCAAAAACGTGTGTTCCATTTACATCCCAACCGGAATTTCCGGAATTTCTTGGTAAATGGAAAACGCCCACCATCTTTTGTGTCACTACCTTGTGGTCTGTTTTATCACTTGGTCCATCATGCCTAGTTAACATTTCGTGGCAGCATACTTGACAGCCACCAAATGGGTGTGCAGAGTTAGTTGAAAGAGGAAGAGGAAAGAGGGTTCACTTTTCGGGGGATTGTTTTATGGGTAAATCTTGAAATTTACCAAGATTTCGCCTTCCAATAATGCAATTACTGTTGACGTAGAAACTATTATAGAAATGAAATTAGTTTGCGGCATTTTTGAGGCCAAACAAACGTTCAAATTATAGTATTGACAATAAACAATTTTCCTCTTACTTACTTGAAGGTGTCAAACTCTTTTATCACGCGCGGAGTTGTTTCAATTCTTTCCTTTCCTTAGAAAGAAATGGTTATGGCAAATAGCTTGGCATCTTTCTTGGATCAAAGATGGGGCCAAGCCCCTTCAACCAGCTAATCTGAATAAATTATTAATTCACTTCGCAAGGGAAAAATCGTCCGGGTGAGAGCTATTGGTCCGTGGAGGGACTTTCGTTGCAATTGGTGACATTGACTGACATTTTGACATCCAGAGAGGAAGTTAGTCCGACAGTCAGGAAACTGGTGTAGTGTGAGTTCATCGTTTAAAGTTTCCCCATGAGTGAAAAGTTAATTTTTCTTTTTCTTTGGATTTCAAAACTATGATATCTAAACACGAAGTTATCTGGAATTTTCCTATTTAATGGTCCAGCATTCTTGAGAGAGCTGGATCCAGGAGAAAATAAAGTCAAAGACTCAGTAGGAATACAATGCGCGTGTGCGCGGCAGACTTAATATGCAGCATGGGAGTTCAGCACTTTTTCCTGGATCCAAACCTCTGAGGTCCATTCGGTCAGTTTTGAATGTCATGGCGGACCGTGAAATTTAAAACTCAAACTGAAAGCAAAAAGCCTTTGAATGAAAATTAAAACTCAGCATTTTGCCAGACAAGTGATAAGCAAACACACTTTCAAAATCTGAAGAAAAAAAAGGACGTCATTTTTTTTCTGGTCTTTGTCAGTAGAAATGTGATCTTATTGGTCGGTCTAGTCAAACGTGATGTCGCTGGCTGGGAAGACTGTCGGTAATACATCTTGATCCGTAGAAGCGTTGTTTAACACTTCTGTCGGTTTCGTCAATGAGTCATTGTCTGGTGTCGGCTCTGTCAGTGAAGTTTGATACATCAGCTTTCTGGTGTTAGAGGTTGGCAGTACTATGTGAAGAAAGTTATTTATGCACAGTCATTATTGTGGTTTCTCAGTATAATTGGTGCTCAGCAATGATGTTGCTAAGATCACCGTTTTAACTCGCTCCGTTGTGTTCAGTCATTTGTGTTTTCAATTTCCCACTGGCCACACCAATGCAAGTGGCATGGCAGTCTTATCAACTGCTCCTGGTGTGTCGTTGTGTTCGCGTTTGTCTTTGACGTTAGTAAGTAGGGATTCAGTTAACCATCAGGAGTTGGTTGTATATAAATTGAGTAATATAACGCCATTCACCCAGGCCTTCAAACACGTGATGACAGAACAACATTAAAAAGCGAGTTTAATGGCTTTTGATTCCAAATACTTTAATTGTTGACAAAAAGATTCTCTACGAAGCCCTAATATATACTCTTCAATAAATTATCGTCGTTGGTTATGGCTCCAATATTTGTCTGAAATAATTTATAAGTATATACCAACAAGAAGAAGTCTAGTTCCTTTGTCTTTCTTCTCAGTAGCAATCAGTGGGTAGTGCCACGCTTGTACCGGTACCGTCGCAGCATTGGGTGCGAATCTGTATCGCCGGTCTTCCTCTACATCCGTTGTCATTTCTGCAAGTTACAGCAGTGTAGGATTTATTGCAAATACGAATAGCCACGGTGTTTTTAACACATCGGCTGTGTTGGCTTCTTGGTCGGCCTGAGGCGTTGTGAAGGAGACTTTTTACATTGCTCGCACAGTTACCTTCAACATCTCTAAGGAAGCCAAGAGCTAGAGTCAACAAAAGGGCGAACTTAACCTGAAAAAGAAAAACAAACCCGTCGACATTTAGGCAAAATGATGATGATGACAAAAACAACAACAACAACAATAACAATGCAGATAACAAAAGTTCGATATCCCAGCTTAGTTGCGGCTTGATGGAGTTCGTCCTGACTGACTCCTTTAGCCGAATTAATAACCTGGGCAAAAAAAAGGCCTCCAGCTAGGAAGGTGAAAACCTCTGGTTTGGCTTGCCTTTTGGTACAATTTAATTTGCTTTAACTGGCTAGAAGCACGCTATTGTGTTGCTTAGAGATATTAACACCCCGTTTACACGGATCCGGACAAATTTGTGCTCGGAGAAAAACTTGCACGGATCCACCTTGCGTTCACACGGGACCGGTGGAACGGGACGAATTTTTGAACGGCTAAGGCTACGTTAACACGGGTCCAGAACAATTTGGCACGAACAAATTTTGTACCTGGACCGCCTGTTTACATGGAACCGTGCAAATTCTGTTACAGATGGCAATGGTGTTTACATGGGTCCACGCAAAATTTGAGACCAGTCGCGGCATTTGAATGGCTTTTTAAAAATCTCTGCTGTGATTGGTTAAGCTTATGTTTTTAGCCAATCACGTTGTAGTTAGGTGCGGTACGCGGCAAATCAAACGTGGCTTTCTGGTCTGAGACTTTTTCCACGACCGGTTGTTTTGTGAGCTGTACATGCTTACGAAGAAATTCAATCAAATGTGTACGTTGCCTCGATCGATGAACATCGGAGACAATGGCCATTTGTAGGAACGTGTACTGCAGTAGCCCATCTAATCCGGCTCAAAAACCGATGCATGCAACTGCCGCTTGCCTCCTCATATCTGTATCGTGCTTTTGTTAATTTGTTTTGTGTCAACAACATTTTTGCTTAGAAAAAGACGTAAGTAGATTCCATGCCTTAACCGCGTTAACCGTGCAAAACCTTGCACGGTTCGGGTGTGTTCATGAATCCGTATGCATAGTGGAACCGTGCCGGTCAAAAAGTTGACCAGCTTTTTTCAGGTCCCAAACTTGCACACTTAGCCGTTCAAAAATTCGTCCGGTTCCACCGGTACCGTGTGAACGCGAGGTGGAACCATGCAAGTTTTTGTCCGTGTAAAAATTTCTTCCTGACCCGTGTAAACGGGGTCTAAGTAGATTATGAGATGACTGAAATGCTACGGGGCTTTAATAATACTGACGTCTTAGGTTCTGTTCGTTCCCTGCTGGATGTGGGCACACATCGTCAAGAAAAGGTAGATAATTTAACTTTGAAAATGAATAAAAAAAAAAAAAAAGAAACACACTTTAATGTCTTCTGGACCCTGTGAGTATGCATGCCTTAGAGTGACTTTCCTTACGGGTGCCACTGTTGGGCTTAAAAATCCTCTCCACTGGCCTTAATTGGATCTTAATGAATAATAATGATGATGATGATACTACTACTACTACTACTACTACTACTACTACTACTACTACTACTACTACTACTACTACTACTACTACTACTACTACTACTACTACTACTACTACTGCTGCTGCTGCTGCCGCTGCTGCTGCTGCTACTACTACTACCACTTCTAACAATAATACAAATAATTGACAAAATTGGTGAACGGCGAGGATCCTAAATGAAAGGTGCTGAACCCCTGAGGTGAAGCCAGGGATTTGACCTGGGCCCGTTTGTTAGAAAGCCGATTAACTTAATCCAGGAAAAGCGTAAAATTTTCTTCCATGTTTTCAACTTTTTGGTGAAAGAGTGTTTCGATTATTTTTCTTTTTTAAGATTGACTTCCTCAGTCTAATGTAAAATTTTTCCGAATATCAGTGTTGAACAGCCTTTGGGAGTAGAGAAATAAACTCCTTGGTTAATGCTTAATTCCACCGGGCCTTGGTGTTCAAATAGGAAAACCAGTATAAACACCAAAATACCAAGAAAACTGATGATTCCTCCATTTTCTTAAAAACCGCTAATAGCTTACAATGATTCAAACTTTCCAAAAAGACCTGGAAACAACTTATCAGTTTGAGATAGTTAACTTACCAGTTTAAGAAAGTTGTTCATTATGAGTTCTTTTTGCGTTCTTGCACTGAGTATTCGTACCGTCTAAAGCTGATCTACTGCGATCAATGACTGATGAAGCTCTCCTTGCCATCAGCATTTATACTTTTTAGCCAATCCAAGCTAAAAATAAGTTGTGATGTTCCTGCTCCGTGTTAACTTTCTATTTAATTCTCTTCTCGTGTCGCGCTGAAGGAAAAAATGAGCCATGGTTCACTTATTAATTAAAGACCTTTTCGTTTCCTTTCCTTGCTGGTTAGAAGTGCTCTAAAATAGTCGGTTGTAGATTTGTTTTTCTGGTTTTTCGAACGCGGAACCAATCAAGGAGAATCATCACTGGAAAAAAGACTGGTTAGGATTGTGTGCCCGAACACTAGTTTTAAATGAACAATTTAAAATGAGGAGTATTTTAAACGCTGATAATTAAGATAAAGTGGATGATATAAACAACTCTGCCAAAGTCTTTTTATTTGTGAGCGGCGGAAATGATGGTGTTGTCAATACTTCCCATGGACATCGAACAGCTACAACTATCGAGCCTTTACAAAGAACTCGCTGAAGCATTGAAAAGGGAGAGAAGATCTGCAAGCTGTGACGACACAGCCAATTACACCCGAACAAAAACAGTCATCTTCGTTCCAGTGGCTTAAACGCGTTGATTTGTTAACATTTTCTGAACCAAATTTACTACAAGCAATTAAACCTGAATCGTTTCAATTAATCCGCTGTAGCGCTTTATTTTAACGTTTGGGATCTTTGCTCATTTTAGTGTCATTTTTGTCAAATCAAGGGCGTTATAGTTGTATCTCGAGCACGGTATTTCATGTTCTTACAGCAATATTTTTTTCTCATACTCCACTGAGCCCCCCCCTCATCCTCATCTGAGAATAAAAGATATCTTCAGCGTCACTCAATTACAAGTGCAACCATACGGGCAATGTTCAAAGCAATGGAAAAATGAGATACTCTTCAGCCGTTTTACAATTCTTCATGACTAGAGAGATTCAGCTTCGCTGTTTGCGGCATGAAACGGCAAATCAGGAAAGAAATATATTAAACATGTTTCTTTATTTTTGGCAAATCGCAATTTTTTTCTTGACTTTTGCAGTTTGCCGCCGTACGATGCATAAATCTTTGAATGAATCCTCGACATTTTAAGCGCATAATAAACTATTCTTTAGAAGTGAATATCTTACAGGGAAATCAACTCAATTCTGTCGGATTTCCTGTTGAAGGTTTCAGGTCTCTTAAAAGTTCCTCTACTTAGCAACTTGTTTCAGCGACAAAAGAGGGAGTTAGTTTTGAAAGTAGCTTTGATTTAGTTTTTCCAGAAACGTTCGAACAACCTGGTGATACTCGTAAATAGATTAACTTTTCGATTTTCAAATAATGCTTATATGAACCTTATCCAATAACAAAAGAAAAAGAAACACCTTCTTGTACAAACAAATAGTTTAACGTGTAGTGTTAACTTGATGGAAGATGCTCGCTCGATATTTGTTCCACTTGACATATGATTTAGCCCAAATAAACAAAAAAATTAAGCTGGCGATTAAAAACAAAATATAGTTTTATTTGGGTGTAATTGGCTGTGTCTTCTCTGACTATAGATTTTTTTTCTTCCTTTTCAATGCTTCAGCGAGTTCTTCCTAAAGGCTCGATAGTTAGAGCTGCTCGATGTCCATGGAAAGTATTTGACAACGCAATGGTTTCCCCCGCTCACTAATAAAAATCTTTGACGGAGTTGTTTGTACTACCCACCCTATCTACGCTATCAACGTTGAAGTGAATTCAGTCTCATTTTGAATTGTTCTTTTAAAACTAGTGTTCGGGCAAAATTAATTATTCTCGTTTTGAACTATGATTCTTCTTGATTGGTTTCGCGTTCGAAACACCAGAAAAAAATGTATTACAACCGACTATTTTAGGGCAGCTAGGTATCAAAGGAAGCGAAATGGTTTTTTGTTAAGAAGTGAAGCATGGACAAGGTTTTTCCATCAGTTTGACACGTGAAGAGAATTAACCAGAAAATTAACTACAACGCGGAGCAGGAACATTACAACTTATTTTTAGCTTGGATTGGCTATAAAAGCTGATGGCGAGGAGAGCTTCATCATAAGTGATCGCAGTTGATCAGCTTTAGACGGTACGAGCACTCACTTGGAAGAACCTTCAGTGAAATCACAATGAACAACTTTCTCACACTGGTAAGTTGTTTCCACGTCTTTTTGAAACGGCAGAGCTTGAATTGTTGTAATCTTTCAGGTTTTTTCTTTTAAGAAAATGGAGCAATCAATGTTATTATTATTATTATTTATATTATTATTATTATTATTATTATTATTATTATTATAATCATTATTATTTTTAGTGTTATTATTATTGTCATATGGAGTTTTCTTAGTATTTTGATGTTATACCTGTGTTTCCATTTGAACACCAAGTCAAATCTCTAGCATGACGTCACATGTTACTACCCACAAATATTTATACGATGAAACCTCGTTTAGCTTAGTTTTATCCTAGTAAATATTCACTTGACACTCCTTCTTTAGTGCGTGTTTAGATCCAACCATCATTATCGGTTAGGCCCGTTTTAAACGTCGCATATATATATTTCCACGATATCGGATTTTTTTCCGCGAGATCGGAATATTATCATCATCATCATCATTTGAGATATCACATTGACCAATTGAGGCCAGTGGAGACGGATTTTTTAACCCAATAGTGGCGCCCAGCTTCTCGCCAGACAACCACTGTCAGGCATATATGCTCACTGAGACAAGCAGATTGTAAATTTCTTTTTAAGTTTCAAAATTATATTACCTGCCTTGTCTTCACGAAGTTCGTCCCACAACTAGCGGGGAAAGAACAGGTCTGAAAGGACAATATATTAGTATAGTGCCTGTAGCACTTCCCTAATCTCATGGTTTATTTAAATTTTCAAACCAACACAACGGCGTGCTCCTACCCAATTAAGGCAAATTAAATTGC
>NC_090884.1:11294756-11314756 GCF_036669925.1 Montipora capricornis | reverse complement strand
AAAGTCCGAAGAAAATAAAAGGGAATCGAGAAACATTGACTTCTAGGCTGACATGTCGATCATTTTCAAGTTCGCTAACTAGTTCTTTTCACCACAAGTTTAAGCGTGAACTCTGAGCCTCTCGCAGCTTTGTAATACAAAAGTCCACTGAAGTTACGCCCTTTCTGGCGGGGTTAGTATCTGGATGGATGACCTAAAAAATATACTACTTTTTAACAGAAGTATAGGACCGAAAATTCTATTTTAACGCTCAAAAATGCGAACTAAGCAAGGTACAGATTTTGTTAACTTGCTTTATGCAAAACAATTATTGATGCAAAAGTAAATAAATACTGATACACAGTTTTTAGGAAGAGCAGAAGGAAGTTTTCAGGACGGTCGATCGAGAATAAAATATTTTGCTATCTGCAACAAAATTTACGACATGAAAACATTAATTTTAAGCCGCGAATATAAAAGGTTACCATCAGCGACAAACATTTTTGGAGATTTTTGCTACGTTCAATTTTGTTATTGTACTTTCGGCTGCACAAGTAAATCGCAAAAGTGACATGGAATTGAGCGGGCGCCGTGATCAAGTTACCGCGGCGTGTTTACTCGCGAAACAGTGAAGCATCTGTGTCAAATGGTGGCAAGATACAAGGTTTTTGTTTTTGTTAAATTTCCTTCTCTTTAAAGTGTTGTAAAGTTTGACAAGAAATGTGCGAATTCAACAAAAAGATCACAATCGCCCAACTCTTGAGGTTGACCATTTTTTCCGCAAAGTCAAAATTTTACTCTTCAAGGCGAGGTTATTTATCGGGTGATTCCATTGTTTTGGAAATAGCAGCTACTTTCTTATTCATCAGCGTCACAATATTTGCTGATTTTGGGGCTCATTTTGTTGAAACTCAAACACGCTTCCAACAGACCTGTTTATTTTCGTGACTTACGCACGTGCTGCTTACAGAGCACTACCACAAAATTCCTCCCGTATCACATTTCAACCCACGTATGCAAATTTTAAAATTCACAAGGCTGGAAATATCACAAAAACCTTTTCCAGCGAAAAATTTATTAAAACAAACAACATATAGCTATTAGAGGCAAAAAACTGTTCCTATTGCAATTGCATGCGTGCAAACAAGACACACAATCCGTGTCACAAAGCATATGCAATTAAATAAATTTCTGACAGTTCACATCAAACCCTTTTCGAAAGAACCTTGACCGTAAATAATGAAGCACAAAAGAGACAACCAGCTTACATTCAAATAATTCTTCGTGTACTGTCACATTTCCAATTATTTTTTTACCTTTGCAGAGTTGAGTACAAAATAAATGTAAATTGCCAGACAACTAAGATGCAACTTCAGTAAACAGTGTGATGCATACAAGGCGTTCGATTCCTTCAATGTTTGTTAAATCCATAAAAACATTGCCATTTGATTTCAATGTTTTATATAGTACTAAGTTAGGAAAATATTAGAAACAAAGCTCACTTGATATCCAACTGCGAAAAATGAAATTGTTGTCGAAGACCATTACTCGTCGCTTTAAAGATTCCAGATATTTATTTTTCACCGCCTGTCTTATTTATCCAATTGACGTTCCATTCTTGAGCTCCATAAGGGTATATTTTGTTCAAAGATGCGCGAAAGCGCCATTCGCGTTACAATGACTTTCGACGCTATTTCAGGTTAATTAAATGTTCTCTGTGTGCACGAGAGAAATCTTTGCATTACCCCAGCCCCCTCAAACCTAACAAAATACGCACAGAAGACTCTATGCACAAAGACATCACTAAGCAGGGGAGTGACAGGCAAGACTTTTACCGACACTGTAAAAGATAAATATAAAAATTCAAAGAAGTGAAAAATGTTACACATTTTCCGTCTGGGATTGCCATACTGGCAACCCAGTAACAAGAAACAGAAAGCATTTTACACCTCATGTGCTTAGTTGTGCAAGAGTAACAAAAGTAATTCCGGTTTCTTCCAAGTGTTTAGACCTCGAAAATCTTTATGTTTACTTCTGGATAAAGAAAAAGCAGCATGTCTTGGGCCAAAGAAATCGTTTCACGTTTACGCCGCGAACGAGACATCAGGAACCGAGAGTGGACTATGAAAGGCCCCAGGAAAAAATCTCCCCTCCAAACCTTCTTCGTTACCTTTTCTTGGCCAGCTTCTTCTGTGGCTATGCTTTTAACTCTCCAACGACAGCCAATGCAGGTCAAAGCGACGATGAAAACGATACTATTCCGAGGCTGTAGCTGACCGTGCGAATTCTGGTCGCGACAAAGGTTGGTTTCCCGCTAAAACATGCTTGAGCGTGATAAAAAAACCTTGCAAAGGCAAATATAAAAAGAATGATGACAGAAGTACACGAAAATGAGGACGAGGAGCTTGAATCTCCCAGGAAAATGGAGATTATTTTGGAAAAAATGGGATTCCTTATGTTAAAGGTAGCTGTAAAAGGAATGTAAAAAGGCGTCTTGACAACGCCTCAGGCCCACCAAGCCGATGTGTTAAAAACACTTTGGCTTTTCGTATTTGCAATAAATTTTACACTGCTGTAACTTGCAGAAATGACAACGGATGTACAGGAAGACCGGCGAAAATGATTCGCGCCCAATGCTGCGACGGTACAATCATGACACTACCCAATGATATCTACTGAAAAGAAAGACGAAGATTGAAATTAGACTTTTTCTTGTTGGTATTTATAAAAAGGTAGACAAATGTTGGAGCCATAACCGCCGACAACGATAATTATTATTTTATTGAAGAATGTATATTAGAGCTTTGGTAGAGAATCCTTTTGTCAATAATTAAAGCATTTGGAGAGGAAAGACATGATCGTCGCCGCTTTTTATTGTTGTTCTGTCTCCATGTTTTCGAAGGGTGAATGGCCTCACTCAGATTTTATTGAACCAACGCCTGATCATTAATCCCTTCTTACTAACGTCAAAGACAAACGGGAACTCAACGACACTCCAGGAGCGATTGAGAAGACTACCAGGCCACCTTCATTGGTGAGACTAGTAGGAAATTGAAAACACGACTGGCTGAACTCAATAGAGTGACTAAAAACGGTGGCCTCAGCAACATCATCTCTGAACATCATTTACTCAGGAACCTCATAATTGACTTGCGGACTCCGCTAAATTCACACCAGAAAGCTTTTTTTTCGCGATTCATATTTTCAGTAATGAAAGCCCTAATATAATTACGTCATACCTCCTGAATGGTACAACATAAAAACGAACCTAAATTAAAGAGGAAACGCCATTCTTCTTTGAAAGTCCGAGCTTCAATCAGTTACTGTTAATGGCGTCTGTACGTTTATCATGCTTTTGCTATTCTACACTGTAAATGAATGAATGAATGAATGAATGAATGAATGAACGACGCACATATGTATGAGGGAGATTTCAGTTCAATTGAGCAACGTGAAACCATATCACATAACCATTTGTACTAAAAACTAAAGAAAAGCTAACTGACCGCCATAAATGATTAAGGTTTATTAGCTTCTGTTTCGTGTCATCGAAATTGTCGTTTTGTCAGGGCTGCTTAGCAGTTATCAACCATACGTTCCATCTCTGCGACCCGGGTTTCAACCCTCGGCCCCGAGGTCGGATAAGGGCTGAGTTTTCAGTCGATCTCAATCTCACTCTGAGGGTTTTTCTCCCGGTACTCCGGTTTTCCTCCAACCTCAATATCGACTCTCAATCAGTCAATTTATTCAATTTTCTTTTTAGAGTAATGAATTGTTTACTGTTTCCTTTATGGTCCAGAAAAACTTATTTATTTCCATACATCGTCCAGGGACCTTCAGTATTGCAAACCAATCTTAAAGAGCTTCCTTGAATAGCGTTGAAATACTGTGTATCCGCATACGGTCAACATTATCACTTCCTTTTCAAATAAAATATCACACGCTTAGTTGTCATTCTCAAAAGTAATACTCGTTTCATCATTGATGTTTTTGCTTTGGTCCAAAAACATCGATTGAAAATACATAAAATAAAAACAGATATGCAAATCCGAGACGCAGTCCAGTCCCAACTCCGAGTTTTTAGATGAGGTTATGGAAACACGGAAAAAAGTCCTCTATTGCTTTTATAAAATATTTCTCAAAGATAATGCGACAAATGAAGGAAAATACTGGTTTTTCACTTCTTGATTGAAACAGATTTTCTTGATACACGCTCGTATTTCCAACCAGCCAATCAAAACGCGCGTTTGACCATACATAACCAATCAAAATTCGTGTGATGTTACATCGGTGTCTCCATACTCTCATCTAAACACAGTTATTGACCAATGAGAGTGCTGGCACTATCCTAATTATTTTATAAAGGATGTTTTCAACCAACCTCTAGAGACACCAATAACAATGTAGAAAATGTACGACTTCTGGTAGACGAACAAAATAAACCAGTAAGAGATATTTTGTTTTCGTCCACCAACATCGCAACGATGACGTCACGTGAAAACCTCCTATAACTGTTCAATAAACTTTATTAAATTCTCCCAGAATTTAATTACAGCTTAGAAAATTAAATTATTTAAAAGAATTCAAAATAATAAAATTAGTGATATTAAATATCTGTAATTTAATTATAAATAAAACCATATTAATTTCTCTTAAAATATTTTCTATAATAACTTTAAACCTAGAAGAGGGAGTCAATGAACCTGACGCCTTTTGGCAAATGTTTCCACACTATAATGACTGCTCCATACATAAAATTGCGCTGACCTTCGGAATCTGCAACAAATTCTTATTTCTAGTTTTGCCGTTGTGGATGTCTGATCTTTTCATAAACCTGTCGCTCAAGTACGATACAGAGCTAAACGTTTCAGGCACTTAAAGGCCATTGCGGCATCTCTTATTTAACGTTAACATTTGATGCACTTGGACCTGTTTCAAATGTTTCAGAGAAACAGTTTTAGGGAAATTGTCCAACTCTGTCAGTGCTGGCGTGATATGATCGTATTTCTTAATTTTAGTGACAATACGTGGGGCACGTTTTTTAACTTTGCAATGTGAACCAGCATTCCACGAATAAACGATGCAAAGGGTTTTAGGATGTTAAGAGAGAAAATTGAAAACGTCGTTGTCAGGTCGAGAACGGTAAAGAAATGTACCAAAACTTTAAACGCACATGCGAGGCGTTCAAAGCCGATGTCTGTTACGTGTTGATTGTGTTTTGTGTTCTCGTAGCCGTCGTCGTCTTCCTAATATTCTCTACAACTCAGTCACACGCGCCTCTCAACGATAAATAAATAAACCTAGGTGGACGTCAATCAAATGTTTCCATGGTAATAGTCCTGCTCACTTGGCGGCAGTCGAATTCGCCATCATGGAAAACCACATTTGATTGACGTCCACCTTAATTTTAGTTTCGAAATATGAAAAAATGTAGTTGACGGGCGCATATGACTGGTAACCGCTGGTAATGTCTTTTGTCGTGTTGCTTATGTTTTTAAATGAGTTGTTATATCGATCTATGATTGGCAAACAGAAATCACGGCACCATTTTGCCCAATCAAAACACGTAGTCGCGTCATGTACGTGCCCTTCCGAGATGTGGTTGCGAGTGGTTTTCGTTGTTACTATATTCCTATTATTGTGATTTCTACGATACTCGATTGACAACCAACTACAAGGTCATGTCCTTACGCAGTTAGAGGTAATTCCAAATTCCTTTCCGTTTGCAAACCTTACAATCTTTTTCTCTCTTCTGCAATGCTTGTGTCTCTTGCAAACGGGAATTTTAAAGAAGTAATTATAAATGATGCGATAATCCAACCGTTTTATACAAGGGTTGTTATCGTAAGAATTTCTTGGGAAACGTGTGTTTTCGAAACCGTCCTCAACAATTCCACCGTTAAGTCCTGATGGCTCAAGTTCCTCTCCCGCTCGTGCAATTTTTCCTTCTTCTTGTTTATCGCCGTCGAAGCTGGTTTCCTTTGCTGCTTGAGCAATGAATGAAGTATCTTTATCACCAGCACGTTTCTCAGCGTTTGGAATTCTTGTCCCGTTGTCAGGCTTTGCAATCACTTTTGAAGTCTCAAGGGAAGAGACTTTGGAAAGAGGCAAAGATTCTCTGGGTCTGGCGTCGACTTTCCAACCACAGGTCAGCAATGAGACCATCAACGCAAAGTTGAGTAAAGTTCGCAGGAAAAACTGCAAAAAAATTAAAAAGGCTATGGCAAAGAAGGCTGATTTTATTTGTTAAATGCCTTGAAATAGACCAATTTTGCGCATCGGGAATGAACTTTTTCCTTGAGGCCCTTCGTTTCTGTGAACTCACAAAAATAGCTTGAACATATAGGAAGGCTCTGTATTTTTGTGGTCGGACTGGGGGAAGCCTGCAATAAAGGCTCTAGAAATGGCAGGAGGTCTTTTCAGATCAAGTTTGTCTTCCCTGAATTGGCCGTTTCATTGATTTACTTTCATTGTTAATTTCAGTTTACAGTGTCCCCAATTAGCGCTCCAGCGCCAGAACGATTAGACACTTAAAATAAAGTTCCTTTCCTTTCCTTTTGCTTTCTCGTCCAACTATAAAAATGAGATATGTTCATCGCATTAAAAAAAAACAGTATTTCTGCCAAAATTAATTATAAAATAAAGAAAATTGAAAAACCAATATCTTTACCTTAAACAACCAATTTTAGTTTGTAAAAATACTTGTCTATTCTAGAGTGTAAAGCATTGCATCCCATTCACACTGATTCAATAGCAAAATTTCTCTTTTTCCTTGCGAAAACCGCGACGCAAACAATTTTCATCAATACTTGCGTTTTTACCAGTATTGACCGGGCACTAGCATCACGCATGCGTGGATTCTCCCACCCTTTGTTATCATGAATGGTCGATGTAGATCTTCGCAGGATCATCATCTTTAAGTCTCCACTAAACCTATTTTGAAAATTTTGTGCACACCGATTTCTCTCTTTCGCAGTAAAGCTGTTACGTCGTACGTGGGTGTTTCAGTAGCATAGGAGTTCGTTGTTTAACTTCCTTTGTTATTCGTTCGTGTAGCAGACCGTGGAGTTTGTTGCATTGACCGCAACAATTGCTTTGTTTTGTGGAGCAAAAGAAATCAGTCAGGCCTTGATAGAGCAACGTATGTGTTCTGAAGACAGACGACCAACATTGGCAAATACAGCTTGCTCTGACTGGAGTAAACGCACATAGCCGACATGTGCAAGAAACAACATTTCACTGTTCCCTCTAGGGCAGTTTTCAAAATACTGATTAATTTAAATCTCACCATCATATCATATAGCATAAAACTTTAAGCCATTTTAAATAGTTACCTGTTGGAGGACATTGCCAAACATTTTTCTATGACTTGCACTGGGCATGCAGGCCGTAACGACTTCGATATAAATATATTATAGGTACCGTAACGTTTTGATATAATTCTTGTAGCTTAAATGATAAAAGCTCATCCACACCGACTTTTATTTATACCATCGATGAATCTGACTGATGATAAAATTATCGGGCTAAAAATAAGTTTGTGTTTTCCCCCAATTTTAGCTATTTTTTTAGTTCTATGAGTAATGCTTCCTCGTTCTCTAACCACATTAATCACAGCTCGAAACTTTTCAGAGTTTGTTCTATCGAACACAGATTTAATTAATGCGTGTAACTGCTTCCTCACTTGTTTTCAAACCGTTCCTTGAACAACTTATAGTCAAATTGAAAACGGACGTTACTGTCCGTTTCATTTTTTGGCAAAATGTTCAATGCCTCAACCGTTTACGAGACCCAAAATCACTAATAAGGAACATTAATTAGCTATGCATGGAAGGTTTAATTGTAAAATCTTAAAGGACTTGATCTTCACACTGTTTGCACATTCGTCAGTTAAAACACTTATTTATGTGGACGTTAATACGTGTCGCGATATCCATATGCTTGAATACCGACTTTTGGTGCCATTTCTGAATATACATTCCATTGCAAGCGACGTAAAATTATAAGTTTCACACGAAAGAGCTGAAACACAGGTCACGGCCACACGGCCTAGCCGACTATGTAAACATTGCAGTAATGAAGCAGCTCTCAAACATTGCAATGGTCAGGTTTGCTTCCAAATCAAAGCTTTGCTATTTTATGCAGTGACGCCATCATATGTTCGAGTTACGTCCAGCTTTCCGGAATTTTACGTACAGTTTTTAAGGAAAGTAATTTGTTGTTCCCGCATTGTTTTCAAATTCAAGATAAACGAATGCAATATTGTGTTAATTCAGGTCAAGAACGTCTGTTATCATCATTTAACTAATGCGTTTCAGGAGCGATTGCGTAGGTGTTAGACAAAACTGCATCCTGGGCAAAAGCAGTCACTTCGGCGACACCAACCCAAAATCAACTTCTCGGATATATTTTGAAGAGAGAAACCATATATTTATTCTTCAACTTAACGAAATTTCAAGTTTTTTCTGTGAAATGGTGCATATGATTTGAACTATAGAATGTAATAATAATAATAATAATAATAATAATAATAATAATAATAATAATAATAATAATAATAATAATAATAATAGTCGTATGCGTCTTAAAAACGCGCGTGCTTAAGCTCACTAATAATATATCAGTTCCGTAAATGTTTCATCGACTTATAATGGACCCAAAAGTATAACCGGAAAAATGGCGATGGAAAACAGGAGTGGTTGACCTCAGGCTATTGTTCACAAAATCAGTTACAGCAACATTATGATGTCATATCCATGATTTTCGCAAAAAGATGTTCTTAAAGATAAGGTAAATATTCTCATTTCTTGCAAAATGTATAGAATTTCCTTGTTCCTTTTCCTGATAAGAAATGGTTGTGTGGGATCTCGGAATTTTACATTGACGTGAAAGATTCCTTTGGATAGGCAATATTTTCTTTGTAAGGCTTATAAAAAATGCCCGACTACAACGTTATTTGGACGATGTTACTGTTCGGACAAATTCTCAGTTTTCAAAACAGTGTGCATCTAAATATTTCAGTCTTGATTTGAAAAAAAAATTAACCCTCAGCGCAGTGCTATACTGAAATGGTCATTCTTCATTGGACCATGACTGCAGTATTCAATCTTGACCATCTGTTGGTATGGAATGTAAACTGAAAACACCATTAAGAGTCATATGAGCCTATCGGCAAACATTCCTCAACGTTACCAAAGGCTACGCGAAGAAGGTTTAATGCTGGAAGCTATCATGCTTCCGGCACTTAATGCATTCTAGGATATTCGTTGTACTGCCGTTCTACTTGAGTGAAAAAGAACTTCAAAGGGTTAAATTCAAGAACTACTTCCATAAATGAGACTCCTACCAGATTTGTCATAAAATGTTTGGGTCACACTGCACAAACAAGATGAAAAGGAATTGCAAAATAGCTAGTTACAAAAGTATTAACAGAGGTTTTTTTATATTTCAGTTTTTTCCCAAGTTGTTCGTTGACGAACATTAAGCTGTCTGTTGACGTCATCGTTTATCCATCTCTTAAGAAATATAAATAAAGCGATTTGAACGGTATTGTGGTAAATCATCGTCACGTGCTCTGGCCATCTAGTTTCTTTGCACGTGCAAAGCGTCGCAAAATGTGGAAGGGCAGGATCTACAGAGAAGACTTCACCATCCAGCAGCTTAGCACCGTCGACACCTTTAAGTCATATACTCCCAAGGCTTATACTCCCAAATGTTGTTAACACGTTCCTTGACTAAAAGGGGAGAATAAAGTGGTAAACAAGCAAGACGATAGAAAACGAACAGATTAAAAGTCCCCTCAAGACAGCAAGACACTGTATGATCACTTCAATATTAATGTTAAACTGGTGTCGTATGTGTTATTTGAGCAAACATCGAAAACTGAATATAAAAAATGATCATGCATAATTAACTTTTTCATCCTCTACTGTAGGTCTATACTCTTATGAGTTTGCAACAATTAAAATTCGGCAATGTGAATTTATATCCATTCTCGCTCTACTCAAGACAACTTTGCGTTTTCACTCTCGAATGAATTTCAAATTAGTAAATAATTTTCCCTGTCATTGCGTGTTTTAATAGACATAGAAATAAACTGGTGTTGTCGAAAAGTAAGCGTTGTTTAATAAAATGCAATATATTATCTTCTCTTATTCCTCGGAAATTTGTTCAAGAAGCAATTTTATCGTCAAGATATCTGCACGTAGGCAATGAAATGGTCAACACAGCGCTGGAAAAATGTCAACTTAACGGAAACTAAACGCGGAAGTATTCGAAGGCTAAGTTTCGTGATCTATAAATATACTTACATATTAATTACTTCGGCCGTTGTGCTCAGTTTGACAGACCCGTTGCAGAGTCCTAGAGAAACCCATGAAGTGATTAGAAGAACGTGAATTTATATTTGGAGATGATGTTCTCGTCGCCGTCGCCGTAGTTGTTACTTAAGCTCCCTATTATTTCCCTTTATTGTAATAATTTTATTCGGAAAGGAAAGTTTGTAGCAACATTGCAGGAACAAAATAGGCATGAACGGTGTGGTTGTTTTGGAAAAAATAAAATGCTTCGTCAGGTTCTCACGTCCACTGCACATCCTCAAATTTGGTCAATTCACGTCGTTAGGGAGCTTACGCAAGAACGACGACGACGGCTACGAGAACATAAAACAATGGGTTTAATGAGCACGTGCCCTGTACGTGCGTTTTGCATTTTGGAACATTTTTTCGCCGTCCTCGTCCTGACAACGAGGACGTGAGAACATAACGAAACATTTTTAATTTTCTCCCCTAACAACCATACACTTCATGCCAATTTTATTCCTGCAATGTTGATACACACTTCCCTTTCCGAACGACTTGGGGTTATAACAAAGTTACTGCAATAACGGGAAATGATATTTTTAGACGACGTTCTCGTTGATATCGTCGTCGTCCTTGCGTAAAGCAATTCATTTAAACTCGGATTAGCAAAAAATTCATTTTTCCCAAAATAAAACAGTTGTTAATTAAAGTCGTTTTCCCGAATATTGAACTGAACGGACAAAAATTTGCTCAAGAAGTTTCTTGATTGTTTCGCCGGATTGGTTTGGACATGAAGTTTCGATACCAGAATCTGAAGTGCGACTTTCCATTGATGTTTTTGAAGTAGAAGAAGAAAAAGTCGTAACTTTCAAGTCAGTGGTAATTCACCGTTGCTTTTAGCGATGTGTTTCAGAATTTGAAGATAAATACGGAAGTGCGCAAGTATGCTTAAACTTACTCAAGAGCAAACTATTGACTGATTCGAAAGCAAATGCGATTTGTGAACGCTCCGGGTAGTTCTCAGACGCAACGCGTTTCAGCGAATAGCATTTGCGTATTGGACGAATACTTGTAGACAGCCACTCTTATGTTTACTTCAGCAATCACCGGGCGTTTTCCATTTACACAAAATTTCCGGAAATTTCGGTGGAAATTTCCATCAGGTGAAAAACGTGTTCCATTTAACTCAGGTCCGTTCGCCGCCCAGTGATTGCGATTTTACGCGCCAAAATTAAAAAATGTGGCCGTGAATAGCCTGGAAGTGGTGAGACCTTTCAAAAGTTGTAAATGGAACACACATTTCCATCGGAAAGTTTCCAACGGGAAAACAGGACTACCTTTTGAGAAGTTCCGTTTATTCCGGAAATGTTCCAGTGGAGCGAACCAAAAACGTGTGTTCCATTTACATCCCAACCGGAATTTCCGGAATTTCTTGGTAAATGGAAAACGACCACCATCTTTTGTGTCACTACCTCGTGGTCTGTTTTATCACTTGGTCCATCATGCCTAGTTAACATTTCGTGGCAGCATACTTGACAGCCACCAAATGGGTGTGCAGAGTTAGTTTAAATGAGAAGAGGGTTCACTTTTCGGGGGATTGTTTTATGGGTAAGTCTTGAAATTTACCAAGATTTCGCCTTCCAATAATGCAATTACTGTTGACGTAGAAACTATTATAGAAATGAAATTAGTTTGCGGCATTTTTGAGGCCAAACAAGCGTTCAAATTATAGTATTGACAATAAACAATTTTCCTCTTACTTACTTGATGGCGTCAAACTCTTTTATCATGCGAGGAGTTCTTTCAATTCTTTCCTTCCCTTAGAAAGAAATGGTTATGGCAAAAAGCTTGGCATCTTTCTTGGATCAAAGATAGGGCCAAGCCCCTTCAACCGGCTAATCTGAATAAATCATTAATTCACTTCGCAAGGGAAAAATCGTCCGGGTGAGAGCTATTGGTCCGTGGAGGGACTTTCGTTGCAATTGGTGACATTGACTGACATTTCGCCATCCAGAGAGGAAGTTAGTCCGACAGTCAGGAAACTGGTGTACTGTGAGTTCATCGTTTAAAGTTTCCCCATGAGTGAAAGTTTAATTTTTCTTTTTCTTTGGATTTCAAAACTATGATATCTAAACACGAAGTTATCTGGAATTTTCCTATTTAATGGTCCAGCATTCTTGAGAGAGCTGGATCCAGGAGAAAATAAAGTCAAAGACTCAGTAGGAATACAATGCGCGTGTGCGCGGCAGACTTAATATGCAGCATGGGAGTTCAGCACTTTTTCCTGGATCCAAACCTCTGAGGTCCATTCGGTCAGTTTTGAATGTCATGGCGGACCGTGAAATTTAAAACTCACACTGAAAGCAAAAAGCCTTTGAATGAAAATTAAAACTCAGCATTTTGCCAGACAAGTGTTAAGCAAACACACTTTCAAAATCTGAAGAAAAAAAAAGGACGTCATTTTTTTCTGGTCTTTGTCAGTAGAAATGTGATCTTATTGGTCGGTCTAGTCAAATGTTGCTGGCTGGGAAGACTGTCAGTCATACATCTTGATCCGTAGAAGCGTTGTTTAACACTTTTGTCGGTTTCGTCAATGAGTCATTTGTCTGGTGTCGGCTCTGTCAGTGAAGTTTGATACATCAGCTTTCTGGTGTTAGAGGTTGGCATATATGCACAGTCATTTTTGTGGTTTCTCAGTATAATTGGTGCTCAGCAATGATGTTGCTAAGATCACCGTTTTAACTCGCTCCGTTGTGTTCAGTCATTTGTGTTTTCAATTTCCTACTGGCCACACCAATGCAAGTGGCATGGCAGTCTTATCAACTGCTCCTGGTGTGTCGTTGTGTTCGCGTTTATCTTTGACGTTAGTAAGTAGGGATTAACCATCAGGAGTTGGTTGTATATAAAGTGAGTAATGTAACGCCATTCACCCAGGCCTTCAAACACGTGATGACAGAACAACATTAAAAAGCGAGTTTAATGGCTTTTGATTCCAAATACTTTAATTGTTGAGAAAAAGATTCTCTACGAAGCCCTAATAAATATTCTTCAATAAATTATTGTCGTTGGTTATGGCTCCAATATTTATCTGAAATAATTTATAAGTATATACCAACAAGAAGAAGTCTAGTTCCTTTGTCTTTCTTCTCAGTAGCAATCAGTGGGTAGTGCCACGCTTGTACCGTCGCAGCATTGGGCGCGAATCATTGTCGCCGGTCTTCCTCTACATCCGTTGTCATTTCTGCAAGTTACAGCAGTGTAGGATTTATTGCAAATACGAATAGCCACGGTGTTTTTAACACATCGGCTGTGTTGGCTTCTTGGTGGGCCTGAGGCGTTGTCAAGGAGACTTTTTAAATTGCTCGCACAGTTACCTTCAACATCTCCAAGGAAGCCAAGAGCTAGAGTCAACAAAAGAGCGAACTTAACCTGAAAAATAAAAACAAACCCGTCGACATTTAGGCAAAATGATGATGATGACAACAACAACAACTATAACAATGCAGATAACAAAAGTTCGATATCCCAACTTAGTTGCGGCTTGATGGAGTTCGTCCTGACTGACTCCTGCAAGTGAAAACCTCTGGTCTGGCTTGCCTTTTGGTACAATTTAATTTGCTTTAACTGGCTAGAAGCACGCTATTGTGTTGGTTAGAGATATTAACACCCCGTTTACACGGATCCGGACAAATTTGTGCTCGGAGAAAAACTTGCACGGCTCCACCTTGCGTTCACACGGAACCGGTGGAACGGGACGAATTTTTGAACGGCTAAGGCTACGTTTACACGGGTCTGGAACAATTTGGCACGGACGAATTTTGTACCTGGACCGCCTGTTTACATGGAACCGTGCAAATTCTGTTACAGATGGTAATGGTGTTTACATGGGTCCACGCAAATTTTGAGACCAGTCGCGGCATTTGAATGGCTTCAGTAAAAAATCTTTGCTGTGATTGGTTAAGCTTATGTTTTTAGCCAATCACGTTGTAGTTAGGTGCGGTACGAGGCAAATCAAACGTGGCTTTCTGGTCTGAGACTTTTTCCACGACCGGTTTTTTTGTGAGCTGTACATGCTTACGAAGAAATTCAATCAAATGTGTACGTTGCCTCGATCGATGAACATCGGAGACAATGGCCATTTGTAGCAACGTGTACTGCAGTAGCCCATCTAATCCGGCTCAAAAACCGATGCATGCAACTGCCGCTTGTCTCCTCATATCTGTATCGTGCTTTTGTTAATTTGTTTTGTGTCAACAACATTTTTGCTTAGAAAAAGACGTAAGTAGATTCCATGTTGCTGCCGCTGCTACTACTACCACTTCTAACAATAATACAAATAATTGACAAAATTGGTGAACGGCGAGGATCCTAAATGAAAGGTGCTGAACCCCTGAGGTGAAGCCAGGGATTTGACCTGGGCCCGTTTGTTAGAAAGCCGATTAACTTAATCCAGGAAAAGCGTAAAATTTTCTTCCATGTTTTCAACTTTTTGGTGAAAGAGTGTTTCGATTATTTTTCTTTTTTAAGATTGACTTCCTCAGTCTAATGTAAAATTTTTCCGAATATCAGTGTTGAACAGCCTTTGGGAGTAGAGAAATAAACTCCTTGGTTAATGTTTAATTCCACCGGGCCTTGGTGTTCAAATAGGAAAACCGGTATAAACACCAATTGCAAAATACCAAGAAAACTGATGATTCCTCCATTTTCTTAAAAAACCGCTAATAGCTTACAATGATTCAAACTTTCCAAAAAGAGCTGGAAACAACGTATCAGTTTGAGATAGTTAACTTACCAGTTTAAGAAAGTTGTTCATTATGAGTTCTTTGTGCGTTCTTCCACTGACTATTCGTACCGTCTAAAGCTGATCTACTGCGATCAATGATGATAAAACTCTCCTTGCCATCAGCATTTATACTTTTTAGCCAATCCAAGCTAAAAATAAGTTGTAATGTTCCTACTCCGTGTTAACTTTCTATTTAATTCTCTTTTCGTTTCGCGCTGAAGGAAAAAATTGGCCACGGTTCACTTATTAACTAAAGACCTTTTCGTTTCCTTTCCTTGCTGGTTAGAAGTGCTCTAAAATAGTCGGTTGTAGATTTCTTTTTCTGGTTTTTCGAACGCGGAACCAATCAAGGAGAATCATCACTGGAAAAAAGACTGGTTAGGATTGTGTGCCCGAACACTAGTTTTAAATGAACAATTTAAAATGAGGAGTATTTTAAACGCTGATAATTAAGATAAAGTGGATGATATAAACAACTCTGCCAAAGTCTTTTTATTTGTGAGCGGCGGAAATGATGGCGTTGTCAATACTTCCCATGGACATCGAACAGCTACAACTATCGAGCCTTTACAAAGAACTCGCTGAAGCATTGAAAAGGGAGAAAAGATCTGCAAGCTGTGACGACATAGCCAATTACACCCGAACAAAAACAGTCATCTTCGTTTCAGTGGCTTAAACGCGTTGATTTGGTAACATTTTCTGAACCAAATTTACTACAATCAATTAATCCGCTGTAGCGCTTTATTTTAAAGTTTGGGATCTTTGCTCATTTTAGTGTCATTTTTGTCAAATCAAGGGCGTTACAGTCGTATCTCGAGCACGGTATTTCATGTTCTTACAGCAATATTTTTTCTCATACTCCACTCCACAATTAAGCTGGCGATTAAAAACAAAATATAGTTTTATTTGGGGGTAATTGGCTGTGTCTTCTCTGACTATAGATTTTTTTCTTCCTTTTCAATGCTTCAGCGAGTTCTTCCTAAAGGCTCGATAGTTAGAGCTGCTGCTCGATGTCCATGGAAAGTATTTGACAACGCAATCGTTTCCCCCGCTCACTAATAAAAATCTTTGACGGAGTTGTTTGTACTACCCACCCTATCTACGCTATCAACGTTGAAGTGAATTCAGTCTCATTTTGAATTGTTCTTTTAAAACTAGTGTTCGGGCAAAATTAATCATTCTCGTTTTAAACTATGATTGCTCTTGATTGGTTTCGCGTTCGAAACACCAGAAAAAAATCTACGACAACCGACTATTTTAGGGCAGCTAGGTATCAAAGGAAGCGAAATGGTTTTTTTGTTGAGAAGTGAAGCATGGACAAGGTTTTTCCTTCAGTTTGACACGAGAAGAGAATTAACCAGAAAATTAACTACAACGCGGAGCAGGAACATTAGAACTTATTTTTAGCTTGGATTGGCTATAAAAGCTGATGGCGAGGAGAGCTTCATCATAAGTGATCGCAGTTGATCAGCTTTAGACGGTACGAGTACTCACTTGGAAGAACCTTCAGTGAAATCACAATGAACAACTTTCTCACACTGGTAAGTTGTTTCCACGTCTTTTTCGAACGGCAGAGCTTGAATTGTCGTAATCTTTCAGGTTTTTTTTAAAGAAAATGGAGCAATCAATGTTATTATTATTATTATTATTATTATTATTATTACCATTATTATTTTTAGTGTTATTATTATTGTTAAGTGGAGTTTTCTTAGTATTTTGATGTTATACCTGTGTTTCCATTTGAACACCAAGTCAAATCTCTAGCATGACGTCACATGTTACTACCCACAAATATTTGCATGATGAAACCTCTTTTAGCTTAGTTTTATCCAAGTAAATATTCACTTGACACTCCTTCTTTAGTGCGTGTTTAGATCCAACCATCATTATCGGTTAGGCCCGTTTTAAACGTCGCATTTCACATGAGCCGAACTAATGCAAATGAGCGAAAACAATGGATTTTTCATTTGCCTTAGGCAGATATATATTTCCACGATATCGGAATTTTTTCCACGAGATCGAAATATTATCATTATCATCATTTGGGATATCACATTGACCAATTATGGCCAGTGGAGACGGATTTTTTAACCCAACAGTGGCGCCCGGCTTCTCGCCAGGCAACCACTGTCAGGCATATATGCTCACTGGGACAAACAGGTTGTAAATTTCTTTTTTAAGTTTCAAAATTATATTACCTGCCTTGTCTTCACGAAGTTCGTCCCCCAACTAGCAGGGAAAGAACAGGTCTGAAAGGACAATATATTAGTATAGTTCCTGTAGCACTTCCCTAATCTCATGGTCTACTTAAATTTTCAAACCAACACAATGGCGTGCTCCTACCCGATTAAGGCAAATTAAATTGCACTGAAAGGCAAGCCAGACCAGAGGTTTTCTCTTGCCTAGATGGAGGCCTTTGTTGCCCAGATTATTAATTTGGCTGAAGAAGTCAGTCACGACGAACTCTATCAAGCTGCAAATAAGATGGGATATCGACATTTTGTTATCATTATTACTATTATTGTCGCGGGAGGCAAGGCAAGACACTTAGCTCTCACGGTGCCTCTCTCCACCCAGGTGTATAAATGGGTTCGTGACCGGCAAATCTAATGCTGGGGATAACCCTGCAATGAAGTGGCATCCCCTCCAGGGGGAAGTAGAAATACTCCTAGTCGCTTTATGCTACAGAAACCGGAGATAAGCGCCGGCCTGATGGGCCTTCTAGGCTTGTAGCAGACTTTACCCACCTACCTATTCTTATTGTTATTGTTGTCATCATGATCATTTTGCCTAAATGTCGATGATATTTTCCTTTTCAGGTTAAAGTCGCTCTTTCGTTGACTCTAGCTTTTGGCTTCCTTAGAGATGTTGAAGGTAGCTGTGCGAGGAATGTAAAAAGTCTCCTTGACAACGCCTCAGACCCACCAAATGGCGGATGTGTTAAAAACACCGTGGCTATTCGTATTTGCAATAAATCCTACACTGCTGTAACTTGCAGAAAAGACAACGGATGTAGAGGAAGACCAGCGATAATGATTCGCGCCCAATGCTGCGACGGTACAAGCGTGACACTACCCACTGATTGCTATTGAGAAGAAAGACGAAGAAATTGGACTTTTTCTTATTGGTATATATTTATAAATACATTTAGACAAATGTTGGAGCCATAAACGACAACGATAATTTATTGAAGAATGTATATTAGGGCTTCGTAGGGAATCTTTTTGTCAACAACTAAAGTATTTGAGATAAAAGACATGATTGTCACTTTTTAATGTTGTTGTGTCTCTGCGTGTTCGAAGGGTGAATGGTCTTACTCACTTTTTATACAACTAACTCCTGATGATTAATTTTGGACCAAAATTCGTCTTCAGCTTACTGGTCTGTTAGCACGTAGTACAGAGGTGTTGACAGAGAAATAAATATCGAAGACGAATTTGGTTCCTTATTCATCTCAAGTATAAATTCGGCCTGCATTATTGGTTGAAGGAGAGAAAATTGTCGAGGTGCAGGAACAAGTGCGGCACGCACTTCCGCGATTTGGTTGAGAGTGGTTTTCTTTGTTACTATAATTACTTTATTCAATTTCCTATCATTGTGATTTCTACGACACTCGATTGAGAGGTCATGTCCTGGCTTACACAGTTAGAGGTAATTCCAAATTCCTTTCCGTTTGCAAACTTTACAATCTTTATCTCTCTTCTGCAATGTTTGTGTCTCTTGCAAACGGGAATTGTAAAGAAGTAATTATGAATGAAGCGATAATCCAACCGTTTTATACAAGGGTTGTTATCGTAAGAATTTCTTGGGAAACGTGTGTTTTCGAAACCGTCTTCAACAATTCCACCGTTAATTCCTGATGGGTCAAGTTCCTTCCGCGCTTGTGCGATTCTTCTTTCTTCTTGTTTATCGCCGTCAAAGCTGGTTTTCTTTGCTGCTTGAGCAATGAATGAAGTATCTTTATCAGCAGCACGTGTCTCTGCGTTTTGAATTCTTGTCCCGTTGTCAGGCTTTGCAATCACTTTTGAAGTCTCAAGGGAAGAGACTTTGGAAAGAGGCAAAGATTCTCTGGGTCTGGCGTCGACTTTCCAACCGCAGGTCAGCAATGAGACCATCAACGCAAAGTTGAGTAAACTTCGCAGGAAAAACTGCAAAAAAATTAAAAAGGCTATGACAAAGAAGGCTGATTTTTTTTGTTAAATACCTTGAAATAGACCAATTTTGCGCATCGGAAATGAACTTTTTCCTTGAGGCCCTTCGTTTCTGTGAACTCACGAAAATAGCTTGAACATATAGGCAGGCTCTGTATTTTTGTGGTCGGACTGCGGGAAGCCTGCAATAAAGGCTCTAGAAATGGGAGGAGGTCTTTTCAGATCAAGTTCGTCATCCCTGAATTGGTCATTTCATTGATTTACTTTCATTGTTAATTTCAGTTTACAGTGTCCCCAATTAGCGCTCCAGCGCTAGAACGACTAGACACTTAAATAAAGTTCCTTTCCTTTCCTTTTGCTTTTCTCGTCCAACTGTAAAAATGAGATATGTTCATCGCAGTAAAAAAAACCCCAGTATTTCTGCCAAAATTAATTATAAAATAAAGAAAATTGAAAAACCAATATCTTTACCTTAAACAAGCAATTTTAGTTTGTAAAAATACTTGTCTATTCTAGGGTGTAAAGCATTGCATCCCATTCACACTGATTCAATAGCAAAATTTCTCTTTTTCCTTGCGAAAACCGCGACGCAAACAATTTTCATCAATACTTGCGTTTTTACCAGTATTGACCGGGCACTAGCATCACGCATGCGTTGAATCTCCCACCCATTCTTATCTTTTAATTAAAGGCCATCATCATCTTTAAGTCTCCACTAAACCTATTTTGAAAATTTTGTGCACACCGATTCCTCTCTTTCGCAGTAAAGCTGTTACGTCGTACGTG
>NC_090884.1:11272256-11287256 GCF_036669925.1 Montipora capricornis | reverse complement strand
TCTGGCCATCTAGTTTCTTTGCACGTGCAAAGCGTCGCAAAATGTGGAAGGGCAGGATCTACAGAGAAGACTTCACCATCCAGCAGCTTAGCACCGTCGACACCTTTAAGTCATCCACTGGATATTAGATAACGATTGACCAATCTACATCTATGGCAGGCTTATACTCCCAAATGTTGTTAACACGTTCCTTGACTAAAACGGGAGAATAAAGTGGTAAACAAGCAAGACGATAGAAAACGAACAGATTAAAAGTCCCCTCAAGACAGCAAGACACTGTATGATCACTTCAATATTAATATTAAACTGGTGTCGTATGTATTATTTGAGCAAACATCGAAAACTGAATATAAAAAATGATCATGCATAATTAACTTTTTCATCCTCTACTGTAGGTTTATACTCTTAAGAGTTTGCAAGAATTAAAATTTGGCAATGTGAATTTATATCCATTCTCGCTCTACTCAAGACAACTTTGCGTTTTCACTCTCGAATGAATTTCAAATTAGTAAATAATTTTCCCTGTCATTGCGTGTTTTAATAGACATAGAAATAAACTGGTGTTGTCAAAAAATAAGCGTTGTTTAATAAAATGCAATATATTATCTTCTCTTATTCCTCGGAAATTTGTTCAAGAAGCAATTTTATCGTCAAGATATCTGCACGTACGCAATGAAATGGTCAACACAGCGCTGGAAAAATGTCAACTCAACGGAAACTAAACGCGCAAGTATTCGAGGGCTAAGTTTCGTGATCTATAAATATACTTACATATTAATTACTTCGGCCGTTGTGCTCAGTTTGACAGACCCGTTGCAGAGTCCTAGAGAAACCCATGAAGTGATTACAAGAACGTGAATTTATATTTGGAGATGACGTTCTCGTTGCCGTCGCCGTAGTTGTTGCTTAAGCTCCCTATTATTTCCCTTTATTGTAATAATTTCATTCGGAAAGGAAAGTTTGTAGCAACATTGCAGGAACAAAATTGGCATGAACGGTGTGGTTGTTTGGGAAAAAATAAAATGCTCTACACATCCTCAAATTTGGTCAATTCACGTCGTTAGGGAGCTTATGCAAAAACGACGACGACGGCTACGAGAACATAAAACAATGGGTTTAATGAGCACGTGCCCTGCACGTGCGTTTTGCATTTTGGAACATTTTTTCGCCGTCCTCGTCCTGACAACGAGGACGTGAGAACATAACGAAACATTTTTAATTTTCTCCCCTAACAACCATACAATTCATGCCAATTTTATTCCTGCAATGTTGATACACACTTCCCTTTCCGAACGACTTGGGGCATCGCGCAGAATTGTATGACACATCCGGGATATTCACGGTGCAATGGCGCTAAATTTGAAAGGCCGAGACGACAAATGACATGAGACAATAAAGTAAAATGGCCGCAACAGGGAAAGGTCCCCCTGCGTTTTACTCTGTTACAGCTTAACTATATAAAATATGGAAAGGGTTGCATATGGCTTTTAAAGAAGAAATTCTCATAATAAAATAACAACCATTTTTGACTCGATACCATCTAATTAACCTGTATCAATTTTGTGTTCAACTTGACCTATTTTGGGTAAAATTGAGTATGGGAAATAGCTGTATGATAACTTTGAGACTGGATTTCTTCCAAATGAAGATGTCAACATGTTGGGTTGCATATGGATATGTTTTCTTAAAAAGTATAAAGGGCTCATGCAACATAGGAAGGGAATCCGATGTCTAGAAGTAGTATCAAATCCAGCATTTCTGAAACATACATTTTCTTTCTTTGATTCCTCGCCGTCCTAAGGGCCTTTGGGAGTTGAATTGATTCATTTTGAACCTTGCGCGTGCATATTAATGACTCTCAGCTCCACCTCTATGAACAATGGCAATAGACCTAATCGGCTAACTCAATGTTGTACCCAATTCAAACCCTTTGGGAATAAAACGTTTTGTTCCAAATACAACACACAAAGAATCTTAATCTCGGGAGATTTGAATTGGGTACAACATTGAGTTAGCCGATTAGGTCTATGTTTCGCCTCATTTAAGCATGAAATCAGTAATAGCTGTGAAAATGGCGGTCAATGTCTCGCTCGTTTCAACATTGTTGTGTTGAAGGTGGTTTTAAGCAACTGTATGGTTTAGGTGTTAATGATCCTTTTATATATTTTATTCCATTTGAACGGATCGAGAATTGAATAATTATTTTCAACAAACAAGAGACGTTCTCACTGAGACACTAGCAAATCACGGACAAAAGATAAAATGAAAGAGGCTTTTTCTTTGATGACGCTGTGAAGACAACCGGCAATGAACGGAAAAATGCTTCGTGAACTCGCTCTACAGGTCTGTTTTTCAGAAAAAAAAATCGATCGGATATTTAGACATTGCGCTGGTTTATTTCAAGATTTTTCTGAGTAGCGGGTAGCGGATAAAGCATGAGGAATAAGCAAGCATTAAGCCCCCGTCACTATAACTTTCTCTACAACACTTCTATTCTGATGGTCTGTTGAACCAAATAAACTCATATCGTACCTGGAAAATTTATTCTGCTCATCTTAACGTTTGATTGACAGTTGCGGAATTCGGAGAAGGAACTTTAGCATTCCCAAAGCTAAATCAGTTGACCAATCATATCCCACCAGTGCTGAATGCGTGTTTCTTTATGCCGGACTTGCCACATATTTTGCACTGCAAGTAAATGTCACGGAAGACAATAGAATTCTGCGCGATGGTTATAACGAAGTTACTGCAATAACGGGAAATGATATTTTCAGACGACGTTCTCGTTGATATGGTCGTCGTCCTTGCGTAAAGCAATTCATTTAAACTCGGATTGGCAAAAAATTCATTTTTCCCAAAATAAAACACTTGTTAATTAAAGTCATTTTCCCGAATATTGAACTGAACGGACAAAAATTTGCTCAAGAAGTTTCTTGATTGCTTCGCCGGATTGGTTTGGACATGAAGTTTCGATACCAGAATCTGAAGTGCGACTTTCCATTGATGTTTTTGAAGTAGAAGAAGAAAAAGTCGTAACTTTCAAGTCAGTGGTAATTCACCGTTGCTTTTAGCGATGTGTTTCAGAATTTGAAGATAAATACGGAAGTGCGCAAGTATGCTTGAACTTACTCAAGAGCAAACTATTGACTGATTCGAAAGCAAATGCGATTTGTGAACGGTCCGGGTGGTTCTCAGACGCAACGCGTTTCAGCGAATAGCATTTGCGTATTGGAAAAATACTTGTAGACAGCCACTCTTATGTTTACTTCAGCAATCAGCGGGCGTTTTCCATTTCCACAAAATTTCCGGAAATTTCGGTGGAAATTTCAATCGGGTGAAAAACGTGTTCCATTTAACTCAGGTCCGTTCGCCGCCCAGTGATTGCGATTTTACGCGCCAAAATTAAAAAATGTGGCCGTGAATAGCCTGGAAGTGGTGAGACCTTTCAAAAGTTGTAAATGGAACACACATTTCCATCGGAAAGTTTCCAACGGGAAAACAGGACTACCTTTTGAGAAGTTCCGTTTATTCCGGAAATGTTCCAGTGGAGCGAACCAAAAACGTGTGTTCCATTTACATCCTAACCGGAATTTCCGGAATTTCTTGGTAAATGGAAAACGACCACCATCTTTTGTGTCACTACCTCGTGGTCTGTTTTATCACTTGGTCCATCATGCCTAGTTAACATTTCGTGGCAGCATACTTGACAGCCACCAAATGGGTGTGCAGAGTTAGTTTAAATGAGAAGAGGGTTCACTTTTCGGGGGATTGTTTTATGGGTAAGTCTTGAAATTTACCAAGATTTCGCCTTCCAATAATGCAATTACTGTTGACGTAGAAACTATTATAGAAATGAAATTAGTTTGCGGCATTTTTGAGGCCAAACAAGCGTTCAAATTATAGTATTGACAATAAACAATTTTCCTCTTACTTACTTGATGGCGTCAAACTCTTTTATCACGCGCGGAGTTCTTTCATTCTTTCCTTTCCTTAGAAAGAAATGGTTATGGCAAATAGCTTGGCATCTTTCTTGGATCAAAGATGGGGTCAAGCCCCTTAAACCGGCTAATCTGAATAAATCATTAATTTACTTCGCAAGGGAAAAATCGTCCGGGTGAGAGCTATTGGTCCTTGGAGGGACTTTCGTTGCAATTAGTGACGTTTACTGACATTTCGACATCCAGAGAGGAAGTTAGTCCGACAGTCAAGAAACTGGTGTAGTGTGAGTTCATCGTTTAAAGTTTCACCATGAGTAAAAGTTTAATTTTTCTTTTTCTTTAAATTTCAAAACTATGATATCTAAACTTGAAGTTATCTGGAATTTTCCTATTTAATGGTCCAGCATTCTTGAGAGAGCTGGATCCAGGAGAAAATAAAGTCAAAGACTCAGTAGGAATACAATGCGCGTGTGCGCGGCAGACTTAATATGCAGCATGGGAGTTCAGCACTTTTTCCTGGATCCAAACCTCTGAGGTCCATTCGGTCAGTTTTGAATGTCATGGCGGACCGTAAAATTTAAAACTCAAACTGAAAGCAAAAAGCCTTTGAATGAAAATTAAAACTCAGCATTTTGCCAGACAAGTGATAAGCAAACACACTTTCAAAATCTGAAGAAAAAAAAGGACGTCATTTTTTTCTGGTCTTTGTCAGTAGAAATGTGATCTTATTGGTCGGTCTAGTCAAACGTGATGTCGCTGGCTGGGAAGACTGTCAGTCATACATCTTGATCCGTAGAAGCGTTGTTTAACACTTCTGTCGGTTTCGTCAATGAGTCATTGTCTGGTGTCGGCTCTGTCAGTGAAGTTTGATACATCAGCTTTCTGGTGTTAGAGGTTGGCAGTACTATGTGAAGAAAGTTATTTATGCACAGTCATTATTGTGGTTTCTCAGTATAATTGGTGCTCAGCAATGATGTTGCTAAGATCACCGTTTTAACTCGCTCCGTTGTGTTCAGTCATTTGTGTTTTCAATTTCCTACTGGCCACACCAATGCAAGTGGCATGGCAGTCTTATCAACTGCTCCTGGTGTGTCGTTGTGTTTGCGTTTGTCTTTGACGTTAGTAAGAAGGGATTAACCATCAGGAGTTGGTTGTATATAAAGTGAGTAATATAACGCCATTCACCCAGGCCTTCAAACACGTGGTGACAGAACAACATTAAAAAGCGAGTTTAATGGCTTTTGATTCCAAATACTTTAATTGTTGAGAAAAAGATTCTCTACGAAGCCCTAATATATATTCTTCAATAAATTATCGTCGTTGGTTATGGCTCCAATATTTTTCTGAATTTATTTATAAATATATACCAACAAGAACAAGTCTAATTCTGTTGTCTTTCTTCTCAGTAGCAATCAGTGGGTAGTATCACGCTTGTACCGGTATCGTCGCAGCATTGGGTGCGAATCTGTATCGCCGGTCTTCCTCTACATCCGTTGTCATTTCTGCAAGTTACAGCAGTGTAAGATTTATTGCAAATGCGAATAGCCACGGTGTTTTTAACACATCGGCTGTGTTGGCTTCTTGGTCGGCCTGAGGCGTTGTGAAGGAGACTTTTTACATTGCTCGCACAGTTACCTTCAACATCTCTAAGGAAGCCAAGAGCTAGAGTCAACAAAAGGGCGAACTTAACCTGAAAAAGAAAAACAAACCCGTCGACATTTAGGCAAAATGATGATGATGACAAAAACAACAACAATAACAGTAACAATGCAGGTAACAAAAGTTCGATATACAAGCTTAGTTGCGGCTTGATGGAGTTCGTCCTGACTGACTCCTTTAGCCGAATTAATAACCTGGGCAAAAAAAAGGCCTCCAGCTAGGAAGGTGAAAACCTCTGGTCTGGCTTGCCTTTTGGTACAATTTAATTTGCTTTAACTGGCTAGAAGCACGCTATTGTGTTGGTTAGAGATATTAACACCCCGTTTACACGGATCCGGACAAATTTGTGCTCGGAGAAAAACTTGCACGGCTCCACCTTGCGTTCACACGGGACCGGTGGAACGGGACGAATTTTTGAACGGCTAAGGCTACGTTAACACGGGTCCAGAACAATTTGGCACGGACAAATTTTGTACCTGGACCGCCTGTTTACATGGAACCGTGCAAATTCTGTTACAGATGGCAATGGTGTTTACATGGGTCCACGCAAAATTTGAGACCAGTCGCGGCATTTGAATGGCTTTTTAAAAATCTCTGCTGTGATTGGTTAAGCTTATGTTTTTCGCCAATCACGTTGTAGTTAGGTGCGGTACGCGGCAAATCAAACGTGGCTTTCTGGTCTAAGACTTTTTCCACGACCGGTTGTTTTGTGAGCTGTACATGCTTACGAAGAAATTCAATCAAATGTGTACGTTGCCTCGATCGATGAACATCGGAGACAATGGCCATTTGTAGCAACGTGTACTGCAGTAGCCCATCTAATCCGGCTCAAAAACCGATGCATGCAACTGCCGCTTGTCTCCTCATATCTGTATCGTGCTTTTGTTAATTTGTTTTGTGTCAACAACATTTTTGCTTAGAAAAAGACGTAAGTAGATTCCATGCCTTAACCGCGTTAACCGTGCAAAACCTTGCACGGTTCGGGTGTTTTCATGAATCCGTATGCATAGTGGAACCGTGCCGGTCAAAAAGTTGACCAGCTTTTTTCAGGTCCCAAACTTGCACACTTAGCCGTTCAAAAATTCGTCCGGTTCCACCGGTACCGTGTGAACGCGAGGTGGAACCATGCAAGTTTTTGTCCGTGTAAAAATTTCTTCCTGACCCGTGTAAACGGGGTCTAAGTAGATCATGAGATGACTGAAATGCTACGGGGCTTTAATAATACTGACGTCTTAGGTTCTGTTCGTCCCCTGCTGGATGTGGGCACACATCGTCAAGAAAAGGTAGATAATTTAACTTTGAAAATGAATAAAAAAAAAAAAAAAGAAACACACTTTAATGTCTTCTGGACCCTGTGAGTACGCATGCCTTAGAGTGACTTTCCTTACGGGTGCCACTGTTGGGCTTAAAAATCCTCTCCACTGGCCTTAATTGGATCTTAATGAATAATAATGATGATGATGATACTACTACTACTACTACTACTACTACTACTACTACTACTACTACTACTTACTACTACTACTACTGCTGCTGCTGCTGCTGCTGCTGCTGCTGCTACTACTACTACTACCACTTCTAACAATAATACAAATAATTGACAAAATTGGTGAACGGCGAGGATCCTAAATGAAAGGTGCTGAACCCCTGAGGTGAAGCCAGGGATTTGACCTGGGCCCGTTTGTTAGAAAGCCGATTAACTTAATCCAGGAAAAGCGTAAAATTTTCTTCCATGTTTTCAACTTTTTGGTGAAACAGTGTTTCGATTATTTTTCTTTTTTAAGATTGACTTCCTCAGTCTAATGTAAAATTTTTCCGAATATCAGTGTTGAACAGCCTTTGGGAGTAGAGAAATAAACTCCTTGGTTAATGCTTAATTCCACCGGGCCTTGGTGTTCAAATAGGAAAACCGGTATAAACACCAAAATACCAAGAAAACTGATGATTCCTCCACTTTCTTAAAAAACCGCTAATAGCTTACAATGATTCAAACTTTCCAAAAAGAGCTGGAAACAACTTATCAGTTTGAGATAGTTAACTTACCAGTTTAAGAAAGTTGTTCATTATGAGTTCTTTGTGCGTTCTTCTACTGAGTATTCGTACCTTCTAAAGCTGATCTACTGCGATCAATGATGATGAAGCTCTCCTTGCCATCAGCATTTATACTTTTTAGCCAATCCAAGCTAAAAATAAGTTGTAATGTTCCTGCTCCGTGTTAACTTTCTATTTAATTCTCTTCTCGTGTCGCGCTGAAGGAAAAAATTGGCCATGGTTCACTTATTAACTAAAGACCTTTTCGTTTCCTTTCCTTGCTGGTTAGAAATGCTCTAAAATAGTCGGTTGTAGATTTCTTTTTCTGGCTTTTCGAACGCGGAACCAATCAAGGAGAATCATCACTGGAAAAAAGACCGGTTAGGATTGTGTGCCCGAACACTAGTTTTAAATGAACAATTTAGAATGAGAAATATTTTAAACGCTGATAATTAAGATAAATTAAGTGGATGATATAAACAACTCTGCCAAAGTCTTTTTATTTGTGATCGGCGGAAATGATGGCGTTGTCAATACTTCCCATGGACATCGAACAGCTACAACTATCGAGCCTTTACAAAGAACTCGCTGAAGCATTGAAAAGGGAGAAAAGATCTGCAAGCTGTGACGACATAGGCAATTACACCCGAACAAAAATAGTTATCTTCGTTCCAGTGGCTTAAACGCGTTGATTTGTTAACATTTTCTGAACCAAATTTACTACAATCAATTAAACCTAAATCGTTTCAATTAATCCGCTGTAGCGCTTTATTTTAACGTTTGGGATCTTTGCTCATTTTAGTGTCATTTTTGTCAAATCAAGGGCGTTATAGTCGTATCTCGAGCACGGTACCCCCCCCCCCCCCCCCCTCATCCTCATCTGAGAATAAAAGATATCTTCAGCGTCACTCAATTACAAGTGCAACCATACGGGCAATGTTCAAAGCAATGGAAAAATGAGATACTCTTTAGCCGTTTTACAGTTCTTCATGAGTAGAGAGATTCAGCTTCGCTGTTTGCGGCATGAAACGGCAAATCAGGAAAGAAATATATCAAACATGTTTCTTTATTTTTGGCAAATCGCAATTTTTTCTTGACTTTTGCAGTTTGCCGCCGTACGATGCATAAATCTTTGAATGAATCCTCGACATTTTAAGCGCATAATAAACTATTCTTTAGAAGCGAATATCTTACAGGGAAATCAACTCAATTCTGACGGATTTCCTGTTGAAGGTTTCAGGTCTCTTAAAAGTTCCTCTACTTAGCAACTTGTTTCAGCGACAAAAGAGGGAGTGAGTTTTGAAAGTAGCTTTGATTTAGTTTTTCCAGAAACGTTCGAACAACCTGGTGACACTCTTAAATAGATTAACTTTTCGATTCTCAAATAATGCTTATATGAACCTTATCCAATAACAAAAGAAGAAGAAACACCTTCTTGTACAAACAAATAGTTTAACGTGTAGTGTTAACTTGATGGAAGATGCTCGCTCGATATTTGTTCCACTTGACATATGATTTAGCCCAAATAAACAAAAAAATTAAGCTGGCGATTAAAAACAAAATATAGTTTTATTTGGGTGTAATTGGCTGTGTCTTCTCTGACTATAGATTTTTTTCTTCCTTTTCAATGCTTCAGCGAGTTCTTCCTAAAGGCTCGATAGTTAGAGCTGCTCGATGTCCATGGAAAGTATTTGACAACGCAATCGTTTCCCCCGCTCACTAATAAAAATCTTTGACGGAGTTGTTTGTACTACCCACCCTATCTACGCTATCAACGTTGAAGTGAATTCAGTCTCATTTTGAATTGTTCTTTTAAAACTAGTGTTCGGGCAAAATTAATCATTCTCGTTTTAAACTATGATTGCTCTTGATTGGTTTCGCGTTCGAAACACCAGAAAAAAATCTACGACAACCGAAGTGAAGCATGGACAAGGTTTTTCCTTCAGTTTGACACGAGAAGAGAATTAACCAGAAAATTAACTACAACGCGGAGCAGGAACATTAGAACTTATTTTTAGCTTGGATTGGCTATAAAAGCTGATGGCGAGGAGAGCTTCATCATAAGTGATCGCAGTTGATCAGCTTTAGACGGTACGAGCACTCACTTGGAAGAACCTTCAGTGAAATCACAATGAACAACATTCTCACACTGGTAAGTTGTTTCCACTTCTTTTTGGAACGGCAGAGCTTGAATTGTTGTAATCTTTCAGGGTTTTTTTTAAGGAAAATGGAGCAATCAATGTTATTATTATTATTATTATTATTATTATTATTATTATTATTATTATTATTATCATCATTATTATTTTTAGTGTTATTATTATTGTTATGTGGAGTTTTCTTAGTATTTTGATGTTATACCTGTGTTTCCATTTGAACACCAAGTCAAATCTCTAGCATGACGTCACATGTTACTACGTACAAATATTTGCACGATGAAACCTCTTTTAGCTTAGTTTTATCGAAGTAAATATTCACTTGACACTCCTTCTTTAGTGCGTGTTTAGATCCAACCATCATTATTGGTTAGGTCCGTTTTAAACATCGCATTTCACATGAGCCGGACTAATGCAAATGAGCGAAAACAATGGATTTTTCATTTGCATTAGCCAGATATATATTTCCACGATATCGGAATTTTTTCCACGAGATCGGAATATTATCATCATCATCATTTGAGATATCACATTGACCAATTAAGGCCAGTGGAGACGGATTTTTTAACCCAATAGTGGCGCCCAGCTTCTCGCCAGGCAACCACTGTCAGGCATATATGCTCACTGGGACAAGCAGATTGTAAATTTCTTTTTAAGTTTCAAAATTATATTACCTGCCTTGTCTTCACGAAGTTTGTCCCACAACTAGCGGGGAAAGAACAGGTCTGAAAGGACAATATATTAGTATAGTCCCTGTAGCACTTCCCTAATCTCATGGTCTACTTAAATTTTCAAACCAACACAATGGCGTGCTCCTACCCAATTAAGGCAAATTAAATTGCACTGAAAGGCAAGCCAGACCAGAGGTTTTCTCTTGCCTAGATGGAGGCCTTTGCTGCCCAGATTATTAATTTGGCTGAAGGAGTCAGTCACGACGAACTTCATCAAGCTGCATATAAGCTGGGATATCGACATATTGTTATCATTATTACTATTATTGTCGCGGGAGGCAAGGCAAGACACTTAACTCTCACGGTGCCTCTCTCCACCCAGGTGTATAAATTGGTACCGTACCGGCAAATCTAATGCTGGGAGTAACCCTGCAATGGAGTGGCATCCCATCCAGGGGGGAGTAGAAATACTCCTAGTCGCTTCTTGCTACAGAAACCGGAGATAAGTGCCGGCCTGATGGGCCTTCTAGGCTCGTAGCAGACTTTACCTACCTACCTATTCTCATTGTTATTCTTGTCATCATGATCATTTTGACTAAATGTCGATGATATTTTCTTTTTCAGGTTAAAGTCGCTCTTTTGTTGACTCTAGCTCTTGGCTTCCTTAGAGATGTTGAAGGTAGCTGTGCGAGGAATGTAAAAAGGCTCGTTGACAACGCTTCAGACCCACCAAATGGCCGATGTGTTAAAAACACCGCGGCTATTCGTATTTGCAATAAACCCTACACTGCTGTAACTTGCAGAAATGACAACGGATGTAGAGGAAAACCGTTGAAAAAGATTCGCGCCCAATGCTGCGACGGCACAAGCGTGACACTACCCACTGATTGCTATTGAGAAGAAAGACGAAGAAATTGGACTTTTTCTTATTGGTATATATTTATAAATACATTTAGACAAATGTTGGAGCCATAAACGACAACGATAATTTATTGAAGAATGTATATTAGGGCTTCGTAGGGAATCTTTTTGTCCATAATTAAAGTATTTGAGATAAAAGACATATGATTGTCACTTTTTAATGTTGTTCTGTCTCTACGTGTTCGAAGGGTGAATGGTCTTACTCACTTTTTATACAACCAACTCCCGATGATTAATTTTGGACCAAAATTCGTCTTCAGCTTACTGGTCTGTTAGCACGTCGTACAGAGGTGCTGACAGAGAAATCAATATCTAAAACGAATTTGGTTCCTTATTCATCTCAAGTATAAATTCGGCCTGCATTATTGGTTGAAGGAGAGAAAATTGTCGAGGTGCAGGAACACGTGCGGCACGCATTTTACAACATTTCTTTGTCGTACTATGCATCAGGTGCATTTTTACTCTGGCCGCAGGCACGGCGGCCAGAGTTGAGTTTTCGGCCAGTTTTTTCACGTTTCCACCACAAATCGGCAAAGCCTGCTGACCACAAGAATCGCGGGCTCTAAGAAGGTGGTGTTTATTTCTCCGATATGGGAAGAGCGGTGAAATGAACAGACAGAAAAGTGCACCGAATGAATGCACGCGAAAAAATATCGAACGGTACAGGAATGAATCGGTCAGTGAGCCGAAAATATTGCCAAGTTGCATGCAAAGTGGATTCCAAAATGTTCCAAAGTATGGCACTAGTGATCATGAGTTGCGATCAAGTTTATACGGTGAGCACAAAATGCGAATGTGATGAAAGAGTTTTGAAAGTGAAAAATGTCAGAAGTATCACGGAAACGGAAACCTCTAACCATGCAAAAGTGTGTACTATTGCAACTAAGAATAACGTTGATCGACGAAAGAACGAACATTTTGATCTGAGAGGTAAAGAGAACCTTGAAGACGCCATATTGTAAATTCAACAGCGCGAGTCCCATGTGAAAGCAAAACAAGTATGTACCGGGATCCGTATTATGATAATGTTTCTGTTTAGCACTTGTAATTATTTGTTTTGAAATGTGAATTAGAGGAACGTTAACGATTGTACTTTCAGTAGTGTCATTATAAAAACAACCATCGCATGGATCATCGGCAAGCTGTATGTAAGTTTATGTACACTCATACGATATTCAGAAACGGTTTCTAATTCATTTGAAGACTATATTATGCTGCCTGAAGTGAAACAGTTACATTCAAGTGTATGAAATTATTCAACGGCTCCAATAAAGTTAACGAAGAAAGTTGGAATCAGGTCTCGTTATGAGATGTTTGTTTACACCAGCAATAAGAATTAATTTATTCGAACGCCACAGGTCCAGACGGGAGCGTGAACCCAGTAGAATACAGAACCAGTGAAAAAGCTAAAGCGACTGTCGAAGAAGAATCGAAAGCGGCAAGCGTTTGCTTTTTATAAAATTCGGAAAAATACACCAATGTCATCTAAAATTCATTGCTATGTTAAATTTAAATCGAAGTGGCATCGAAAAAGATTTAAAGAGATGCAGAAAGTTAAAAAATATTATTCGTTGTTTACATGTGTTTTACCCTCGTCACTTTTCACGAGTCATAACCACAGAATTAATTATTGTAAGTTCAAACTAAGTTCCGATATAAAGAAGAACCCTGGTCCAAGGCTGCTGCCTAAGAAAATTTTAAAGGGGCCCTCAGAGCTAAATGCTGAGAACTTAGGAGCCCAACATATAAAGTGAAAGGTGTTGCTGTGAAAAATTAAGGAGCCCAGAGCTATTCTTTGGGAGCCCCAGGCTACCGGGCTCCTGTTAGGCAACAGCCTTGTGGTCCCATTGTTGACCCCAGTAAAACTATAAGAGCACCTTACAGCCAAGGCAACTTTAGAGTATTTCGTCAAAATGCTGGACAACAGTGTCTTTGCGATGAGTTTGAGTTCTTTCATATACCACAACAATGGGGGGAGTTATTGTCCTAATGATTTGATACAAATAATGGATGTTGGTAATCAGTTATATTCAAAGTTGGCGCATTCAGCTGCCTTTTTTGCTGTTGGCAGAGTTACCATCAATGTTATATAAGAGTGTTTGATACTGCCTACCAAGTTTCTTACAGTGAGAGCTACACTGGAAATGTTCATGGTAATAGTGCAATCGAGGGATACCATTACTGTGTCTTTTCCTTGAGCTTTCGAATCGCTTATGGCTCAAAGCTATACCTCATTTATTTTAGGAGTAAGATGCATTGTTGTTGGAATCTATTGTTATAAGAATGGTGCTTTTAAAATATTTGATTCTCATGGTAGAGATTTGTATGGAAACGGTCACCCTGAAGGGAAGTGCGTTCTTTTAGAAGTACCATCTGTAAGTAGTTTAGTCCAGTATATTCAAATTTTGTATCAGATCAGTGATATATTTGAGGTAAAAGGAATAAAAATTGCTAAAGTTAATCTTAATATTGCTGAAACAACAGCTTTTGTCCTCGTAAGCAGTGTTGTCCACTGGCACTATATTCCTTGTGTTACTCTGTCATCAAGCCCTGCAGTTACTGGGGTTCTAATACATTAGCTGCTATTGTGAACATTGGGACTAAATTCTACCATGGCTGGTGTATAAACAGTCATCTTACAATCAATGATTTACCTAAATATGTCACCATTTGAGGAGTAAAGGTGAAAGTGAATCTTCATGCCAAAAGTACAGGAGTGATGACCTGTGATTCAACCTTTGCCCCATATACATTTCCAGGATAAATGTATTAGTAAATTTTCGACCTATAATATACATTTGCTCACGAAAATGACTTCCTGTTTCTTCAGTGACGTCAGCATTCCAACGTTTACAAACATTTGTGAGGCTGACAAGATAAAATTCGAATACATATTTATTATGAACTATCACCTTCAAGGCATTTACATGTACGAACTTGTTTCATCAGGGATTCGCGGATTTGAAGTTTGAAGTTCCTACTTATTAAAAACCAACCTTTTACAAAAAAAAAAAAAAAACACCAGCAAAGATGATTCAACTTCATCCTAGCATTTCTTAAATAAAACATAGGAATCGGCCAGAGGATAGGCCGAATATGGCCTCTTGTTTAGGTGGGCTTCTCTAAGAGGGGGTGGCTAAACCCACCCAATCAACACCCAAATCACCCCCCCCCCCCCCTCCTCCCTTGATCCGCCCTTGGAAGAACAAGAAAATCCGTGAAAAGTTCAGCTGTTTAGCAATCTTTTTATCCGTGACTGAGGCTGTGCGCCTACTGAGGCGTTACGCGAGCCAAATCTTGAATTTATTCAGCTGCTCTGATTGATTCAGTCGAAATTATCACGCGCCTGCAACGCACCAAAAAATCCTGCTTTTCCCCAGCGGGAACAAATGCCACGCTGGGCTCCACACGGGTTACCATTTGACATTGCTTGCGACAGCCAATCTCGTCAATGTTTACATGAGAAGAAAGAGGCTTCCCCTGAGACAATGTAGAGAGTTTTCTTCGCTGTTTTTCTCTTTGTTTTCTCGCTGCACTTTTCACCTCTCCGAAGATGAAGCGATTGTGAGAGAATAACAACGAGTCGGGTATGCCGATAGTAAAAAAAAAAGAAAAGTTAATTTT
>NC_090884.1:11254756-11267256 GCF_036669925.1 Montipora capricornis | reverse complement strand
TCAAACCCTTTTCGAAAGAACCTTGACCGTAAATAATGAAGCACAAAAGAGACAACAAGCTTTCATTCAAATAATTCTTCGTGCACTGTCACATTTCCAATTATTTTTTTACCTTTGCAGAGTTGAGTACAAAATAAATGTAAATTGCCAGACAACTAAGATGCAACTTCAGTAAACAGTGTGATGCATTCAAGGCGTTCGATTCCTTCAATGTTTGTTAAATCCATAAAAACATTGCCATTTGATTTCAGTGTTTTATATAGTACTAAGTTAGTAAAATATTAGAAACAAAGCTCACTTGATATCCAACTGCGAAAAATGAAATTGTTGTCGAAGACCATTACTCGTCGCTTTAAAGATTCCAGATATTTATTTTTCACCGCCTGTCTTGTTCATCCGATTGACGTTCCATTCTTGAGCTCCACTTTATGGAATTCTTCTCTGTCTTTGTTGACCCCATACTGAGTTACCAGAGAATTTTTCATTTGGTTTCAGTGTTGTACATAACAGCACAGCTCACTTTGATTTCGGCTAGACGGGCGAAAGATTGTTGTCGAAGTCCATTACTCGTCGCTTTTAAGATTCCAGATATTTATTTTTTACCGCCTGTCTTATTTATCCAATTGACGTTCCATTCTTGAGCTCCATAAGGGTATATTTTGTTCAAAGATGCGCGAAAGCGCCATTCGCGTTACAATGACTGTCGACGCTATTTCAGGTTAATTAAATGTTCTCTGTGTGCACGAGAGAAATCTACGCATTACCCCAGCCCCCTCAAACCTAACAAAATACGCACAGAAGACTCTATGCACAAAGACATCACTAAGCAGGGGAGTGACAGGCAAGACTTTTACCGACACTGTAAAAGGTAAAAATAAAAATTAAAAGAAATGAAAAATATTACACATTTTCCGTCTGGGATTGCCATACTGGCAACCCAGTAACAAGAAACAGAAAGCATTTTACACCTCATGTGCTTAGTTGTGCAAGAGTAACAAAAGTAATTCCGGTTTCTTCCAAGTGTTTAGACCTCGAAAATCTTTATGTTTACTTCTGGATAAAGAAAAAGCAGCATGTCTTGGGCCAAAGAAATCGTTTCAAGTTTACGCCGCGAACGAGACATCAGGAACCGAGAGTGGACTATGAAAAGCCCCAGGTAAAAATCTCCCCTCCAAACCTTCTTCGTTACCTTTTCTTGGCCAGCTTCTTCTGTGGCTATGCTTTTAACTCTCCAGCGACAGCAAATGCAGGTCAAAGCGACGATGAAAACGATACTATTCCGAGGCTGTAGCTGACCGTGCGAATTCTGGTCGCGACAAAGGTTGGTTTCCCGCTAAAACATGCTTGAGCGTGATGAAAAACCTTGCAAAGGCAAATATCAAAAGAATGATGACAGAAGTACACGAAAATGAGGACGAGGAGCTTGAATCTCCCAGGAAAATGGAGATTATTTTGGAAAAAAAGGAATTCCTTATGTTAAAGGTAGCTGTAAAAGGAATGTACAAAGGCGTCTTGACAACGCCTCAGGCCCACCAAGCCGATGTGTTAAAAACACTTTGGCTTTTCGTATTTGCAATAAATTTTACACTGCTGTAACATGCAGAAATGACAACGGATGTACAGAAAGACCGGCGAAAATGATTCGCGCCCAATGCTGCGACGGTACAATCATGACACTACCCAATGATATCTACTGGAAAGAAAGACGAAGATTGAAATTAGACTTTTTCTTGTTGGTATTTATAAAAAGGTAGACAAATGTTGGAGCCATAACCGCCGACAACGATAATTATTATTTTATTGAAGAATGTATATTAGAGCTTTGGTAGAGAATCCTTTTGTCAATAATTAAAGCATTTGGAGAGGAAAGACATGATCGTCGCCGCTTTTTATTGTTGTTCTGTCTCCATGTGTTCGAAGAGTGAATTACCTCACTCAGATTTTATTTAACAAACGCCTGATTATTAATCCCTTCTTACCAACATCAAAGACAAACGCGAACTCAACGACTTTCCAGGAGCGATTGATAAGACTACCAGGCCACCTTCATTGGTGAGACTAGTAGGAAATTGAAAACACGACTGACTGAACTCAATAGAGTGACTAAAACGGTGGCCTCAGCAACATCATCTCTGAACATCATTTACTCAGGAACCTCATAATTGACTTGCGGACTCCGCTAAATTAACACCGAAAAGCTTTTTTTTCGCGATTTATATTTTCAGTAATGAAAGCCCTAATATAATTTCCTCATACCTCCTCAATGGTACAACATAAAAACGAACCTAAATTAAAGAGGAAACGCCATTATTCTTTGAATGTCCGAGCTTCAATCAGTTACTGTTTACATCAAATGGCGTCTGTACGTTTATCATGCTTTTGCTATTCTACACTGCAAATGAATGAATGAATGAATGAATGAATGAATGAATGAATGAATGACGCACATATGTATGAGCGAGATTTTATTTCAATTGAGCAACGTGAAACCATATCACATAACCATTTGTACTAAAAACTAAAGAAAAGCTAACTGACCGCCATGAATGATTAAGGTTTATTAGCTTCTATTTCGTGTCATCGAAATTGTCGTTTTGTCAGGGCGCCTTAGCAGTTATCAACCATACGTTCCACCTCTGCGACCCGGGTTGAACCCTCGGCCCCGAGGTCGTATGTGGGCTGAGTTTCTCACTCTGAGGGTTTTTCTCCAGGTACTCCGGTTTTCCTCCCTCATCAAAATCGACTCTCAATCAGATAATTTATTCACTTTTCCTTTTAGAGTAATGAATTGTTTACTGGTTCCTTTATGGCCCAGAAAAACTTATTTATTTCCATACTTCGTCCTGCCAGGGACCTCCAGTATTGCAAACCAATCTTAAAGCAGAGCTTCCTTGAATAGCGTTGAAATACTGTGTATCCGCATACGGTCAACATTATCACTTCCTTTTCAAATCAAATATCACACGCTTAGTTTTCATTTTCAAAAGTAATACTCGTTAAATCATTGATGGTTTTGTTTTGGTCCAAAAACATCGACTGAAAGTACATAAATACTGGTTTTTCACTTCTTGATTGAAACAGATTTTCTTGATACACGCTCGTATTTCGTACTAGCCAATCAAAAGGCGCGTTTGACAATACATAACCAATCAAAATTCGTGTGATGTTACAGCGGTGTCTCCATACTCTCATCTAAACACAGTTATTGACCAATGAGAGTGCTGGCACTATCCTAATTATTTTATAAAGGATGTTTTCAACCAGCCTCTAGAGACACCAATAACAATAGAAAAATGTACGACTTCTGGTGGACGAACAAAAGAAACCAGTAAGAGATATTTTGTTTTCGTCCACCAACATCGCAACGATGACGTCACGTGAAAACCTCCTATAACTGTTCAATAAACTTTATTAAATTCTCCCAGAATTTAATTACAGCTTAGAAAATTAAATTATTTAAAAGAATACAAAATAAAAAAAAATTGTGATATTAAACATCTGTAATTTAATTATAAATAAAGCCATATTAATTTCTCTTAAAATATTTTCTATAATAACTTTAAACCTAGAAGAGGGAGTCAATGAACCTGACGCTTTTTGGCAAATGTTTCCACACTATAATGAGTGCTCCATACATAAAATTGCGCTGACCTTCGGAATCTGCAACAAATTCTTATTTCTAGTTTTGCCGTTGTGGATGTCTGATCTTTTCATAAACCTGTCGCTCAAGTACGATACAGAGCTAAAAGTTTCAGGCACTTAAAGGCCATTGCGGCATCTCTTATTTAACCTTAACATTTGATGCACTTGGACCTGTTTCAAATGTTTCAGAAAAACAGTTTTAGGGAAATTGTCCAACTCTGTCAGTGCTGGCGTGATATGATCGTATTTCTTAATTTTAGTGACAATACGTGGGGCACGTTTTTTAACTTTGCAATGTGAACCGTGATTTGGTTGCGAGTGGTTTTCGTTGTTACTATACTTAGTTTACTTAATTTCCTATCATTGTGATTTCTACGATACTCGATTGACAACCAACTACAAGGTCATGTCCTTACGCAGTCAGAGGTAATTCCAAATTCCTTTCCGTTTGCAAACCTTACAATCTTTTTCTCTCTTCTGCAATGCTTGTGTCTCTTGCAAACGGGAATTTTAAAGAAGTAATTATAAATGATGCGATAATCCAACCGTTTTATACAAGGGTTGTTATCGTAAGAATTTCTTGGGAAACGTGTGTTTTCGAAACCGTCTTCAACAATTCCACCGTTAAGTCCTGATGGCTCAAGTTCCTCTCGCGCTCGTGCAATTTTTCCTTCTTCTTGTTTATCGCCGTCGAAGCTGGTTTCCTTTGCTGCTTGAGCAATGAATGAAGTATCTTTATCACCAGCACGTTTCTTAGCGTTTGGAATTCTTGTTCCGTTGTCAGGCTTTGCAATCACTTTTGAAGTCTCAAGGGAAGAGACTTTGAAAAGAGGCAAAGATTCTCTGGGTCTGGCGTCGACTTTCCAACCACAGGTCAGCAATGAGACCATTAACGCAAAGTTGAGTAAACTTGGCAGGAAAAACTGCAAAAAAATTAAAAAGGCTATGGCAAAGAAGGCTGATTTTTTTTTGTTAAATCCCTTGAAATAGACCAATTTTGCGCATCGGGAATGAACTTTTTCCTTGAGGCCCTTCGATTCGTTTCTGTGAACTCACGCAAATAGCTTGAACATATAGGCAGGCTCTGTATTTTTGTGGTCGGACTGCGGGAAGCCTGCAATAAAGGCTCTAGAAATTGGAGGAGGTCTTTTCAGATCAAGTTCGTCTTCCCTGAATTGGCCGTTTCATTGATTTACTTTCATTGTTAATTTCAGTTTACACTGTCCCCAATTAGCGCTCCAGCGCTAGAACGACTAGACACTTAAAATAAAGTTCCTTTCCTTTCCTTTTCTTTTCTCGTCCAACTATAAAAATGAGATATGTTCATCGCATTAAAAAAAAAAACAGTATTTCTGCCAAAATTAATTATAAAATAAAGAAAATTGAAAAACCAATATCTTTACCTTAAACAACCAATTTTAGTTTGTAAAAATACTTGTCTATTCTAGAGTGTAAAGCATTGCATCCCATTCATACTGATTCAAAAGCAAAATTTCTCTTTTTCTTCGCGAAAACCGCGACGCAAACAATTTTCATCAATACTTGCGTTTTTACCAGTATTGACCGGGTACTAGCATCACGCATGCGTGGATTCTCCCACCCTTTCTTATCTTTTAATGAATGGCCGATGTAGATCCTCGCAGGATCATCATCTTTTAAGTCTCCACTAAACCTATTTTGAAAATTTTGTGCACACCGATTTCTCTCTTTCGCAGTAAAGCTTTTACGTCGTACGTGGGTGTTTCAGTAGCATAGGAGTTCGTCGTTTAACTTCCTTGGTTATTCGTTCGTGTAGCAGACCGTGCGTGGAGTTTGTTGCATTGACCGCAACAATTGCTTTGTTTTGTGGAGCAAAAGAAGTCAGTGAGGCCTTGATAGAGCAACGTATGTGTTCTGAAGACAGACGACCAACATTGGCAAATACAGCTTGCTCTGACTAGAGTAAACGCACATAGCCGACATGTGCAAGAAATAACATTTCACTGTTCACCCTCTAAGGCAGTTTTCAAAATACTGATTAATTTAAATCTCACCATCATATCATATAACATAAAACATTAAGCCATTTTAAATAGTTACCTGTTGGAGGACATTGCCAAACATTTTTCTATGACTTGCACTGGGCAGGCCGTAACGACTTCGATAAAAATATATTATAGGGGGAAAAACGTTTTGATATAATTCTTGTAGCTTAAATGATAAAAGCTCATCCACACCGACTTTTATTTATACCATCGGTGAATCTGACTGATGATAAGATAATCGGGCTAAAAATAAGTTTGTGTTTTCCCCATATTTCGGCTATTTTTTTTAGTTCCATGAGTAATGCTTCCTCGTTCTCTAACCACATTAATCGCAGCTCGAAACGTTTCAGAGTTTGTTCTATCGAACACAGATTTAATTAATGCATGTAACTGCTTCCTCACCTGTTTTCAAACCGTTCCTTGAACAACTTATAGTCAAATTGAAAACGGACGTTACTGTCCGTTTCATTTTTTGGCAAAATGTTCAATGCTTCAACCGTTTACGAGATCCAAAATCACTAATAAGGAACATTAATTAGCTATGCATGGGAGGTTTAATTGTAAAATCTTAAAGGACTTGATCTTCACATTGTTTGCACATTCGACAGTTAAAACACTTATTAATGTGGACGTTAATACGTGTCGCGATATCCATATACTTGACTACCGAGTTAATTTGGTGCCATTTCTGAATATACATTCCATTGCAAGCCACGTAAAATTATGTTTCACACGAAAGAGCTGAAACACTTGTCACGGCCACACGGCCTAGCCGACTATGTAAACATTGCAGTAATGAAGCAGTTCTCAAACATTGCAATGGTCAGGTTTGCTTCCAAATCAAAGCTTTGCTATTTTATGCAGTGACGCCATCATATCTTCGATTTAAGTCCAGCTTTCCGGAATTTTACGTACAGTTTTTAAGGAAAGTAATTTGTTGTTCCCGCATTGTTTTCAAATTCAAGATAAACAAATGCAATATTGTGTTAATTCAGTTCAAGAACGTCTGTTATCATCATTTAACTAATGCGTTTCAGGAGCGATTGCGTAGGTGTTAGAGAAAACTGCATCCTGGGCAAAAGCAGTCACTTCGGCGACACCAACCCAAAATCAACTTCTCGGATATATTTTGAAGAGAGAAACTATATATTCTTCAACTTAGCGAAATTTCAAGTTTTTTTCTGTGAAATGGTACATATGACTTGAACTATAGAATGTAATAATAATAATAATAATAATAATAATAATAATAATAATAATAATAATAGTCGTATGCGTATCTACTGCCATTAGGGAGCTTAACCACGCGCGTTTTTGGGACGCGGACGGCAACCGGAAGTGTGCTGTTTCCCTTTTAACCTGTTTTCGCACAACCAACTTTACATTTCTAAGTATCTTTTATCCATTAGAGATAATTAGTATAAAAATTTGGGAGACACCACTGCCCTGGTACGCGAAATTTTCTCTTCCGGTGGACGTCAGCGTCTTAAAAACGCGCGTGCTTAAGCTCACTAATAATATCTCAGTTTCGTAAATGTTTCATCGACTTATAATGGACCCGAAAGTATAACCGGAAAAATGGCGACGGAAAACAGGAGTGGTGCACCTCAGGCTATTGTTCACAAAATCAGTTACAGCAACATTATGATGTCATATCGATGATTTTCGCAAAAAGGTGTTCTTAAAGATAAAGTAAATATTCTCATTTCTTGCAAAATGTATAGACTTATCTTGTTCCTTTTCCTGATAAGAAATGGTTGTGTGGGATGTCGGAATTTTACATTGACGTGAAAGATTCCTTTGGATAGGCATTATTTTTTTTGTAAGGCTTATAAAAAATGCCCGACTACAACGTTATTAGGACGATGTTACTGTTCGGACAAATTCTTTTTCAAAACAGTGCATCTAAATATTTCAGTCTTGATTTGAAAAAAAAAAAAAAAACCCTCAGCGCAGTGCTATATTGAAAGGGTCATTCTTCATTGGACCATGACTGCAGTATTCAATCTTGAACATCTGTTGGTATGAAATGTAAACTGAAAACACCACCAAGAGTCATATGAGCCGATCGGCAAACATTCCTCAACGTTACCAAAGGCTACGCGAAGAAGGTTTAATGCTGGAAGCAATCATGCTTCCGGTATTAATGCATTCTAGTATATTCATTGTACTACCGTCCTACGTGTGTGAAAAAGAACTTCAAAGGGTTAAATTCAAGAACTACTTCCATAAATGAGACTCCTACCAGATTTGTGATAAAATGTTTGGGTCACACTGCACAAAAAAGATGGAAAGGATCGCAAAATAGCTAGTTACAAAAGTATTAACAGACGGTTTTTTCATATTTCAGGTTTTTCCCAAGTTATTCGTTGACGAACATTAAGCTGTCTGCTGACGTCATCGTTTATCCATCTCTTAAGAAATGTAAATATAGAGGATATTACATGGCCGCGCGGGGATACGAATTTTATCTTCGAGTGCTGAAAGTATCTCTCACGAGTGAGCGAAGCGAACGAGTGAGAGATTTTTTCAGCACGAGAAGATAAAATTCGTATCCCCAAGCGGCCATGTAATGTTCTGTTTATTATATAGACATTGATGAAATGTCTAGATTTAAAACAACTTGTTTTATTCATTTTCGAAATGATGAAAAAGCGTTCACCAACCACTAAAACACGCATGTTGTGTAACATGAAACAAGATATGAAAGTTATGAAAAACAAATCATGATAATGTAAAATTTGCAATAAAAGTGTTAATGTAGTAGAGAAGAATTATATTAAAGCACAAAAGTATCGTACATCGAAGACGAAGCTCGCGTTTTATTGGCTAATCCTGTTCGTTACTATGACGACAGCTATATCCTCACATGTGAAAGATAAAAATGATACGTTCACTGCGCGCGGTGAAGATATGATTTTTTAGTAAAAGGAGAAATCCTGGTATTTCATCAGTATCTATATAATAAAAAGCGATTTGAACGGCATTGTGGTAAATCATCGTCACGTGCTCTGGCCATCTAGTTTCTTTGCACGTGCAAAGCGTCACAAAATGTGGAAGGGTAGGATCTACAGAGAAGACTTCACCATCCAGCAGCTTAGCACCGTCGACACCTTTAAGTCATCCACTGGATATTAGATAACGATTGACCAATCTACATCTATAGCAGGCTTATACTCCCAAATGTTGTCAACACGTTCCTTGATTAAAACGGGAGAATAAAGCGGTAAACAAGCAAGACGATAGAAAACGAACAGATTAAAAGTCCCCTCAAGACAGCAAGACACTGTATGATCACTTCAATATTAATATTAAACTGGTGTCTTATGTATTATTTGAGCAAACATCGAAAACGTAATATAAAAAATGATCATGCATAATTAACTTTTTCATCCTCTACTGTAGGTCTATACTCTTAAGAGTTTGCAACAATTAAAATTCGGCAATGTTAATTTTTATCCATTCTCGCTCTACTCAAGACAACTTTGCGTTTTCACTCTCGAATGAATTTCAAATTAGTAAATAATTTTCCCTGTCATTGCGTGTTTTAATAGACACAGAAATAAATTGGTGTTGTCGAAAAATAAACGTTGTTTAATAAAATGCAGTATATTATCTTCTCTTATTCCTCGGAAATTTGTTCAAGAAGCAATTTTATGGTCAATATATCTGCACGTAGGCAATGAAATGGCCAACACGGCGCTGCAAAAATGTCAACTCAACGGAAACTAAACGCGGAAGTATTCGAGCGCTAAGTTTCGTGATCTATAAATATACTTACATATTAATTACTTCGGCCGTTGTGCTCAGTTTGACAGACCCGTCGCAGAGTCCTAGAGAAACCCAACGTTCACGAACTCTAGATCTTCAAAAGCTTATTTCTACATTATCTATTGAACTAAGTAAAAGAAATAACGAATAAAGATTTTTACGAGTTGACCAGAAATAAGGCAGAAATGAAAATGCAAAACCTCCATAAAAGAATATAGAATAAGGTCCGTTTGATGCAAGAAGCTTGCCAATCAACAAGAAAATAACATACCAAAGTTCACGAATTATGCCCCGAATTAAATAATTGAATCCTAGCTAATTTGCACTGTTTAACATGTTTGTGCTCAGTGCAAAAAGACGTCAAGCCAACCTTCCTTAAATAAAGTTTGAAGTCATTTGCAATCGGTATATCAAGTGAAACAAGATTGTCACAATTTTCCAAAAGAAAAAAAAAGAATTTGCTTTTTCTGTGCATGGATATATAAAATGACAATTTTAAGAGATCTGTTGAATGAATTACGTAATATCCGAAAAACTCGGCTAAAGTAGTCGTCCCGGCATTTTTTTGTTTCTCAATATTTCAAAGAAGTAGAAGAATGATATTATGATATCGATTTGCGTTATATTAGACACTGATTGAATAGATAATCAAAGATAACTGTCTTGTACATAAACTGAACACCCGTACCGTAATCGGCAAAGTGAACATGCTTCACGTCAGTACTGAATCTGTTCAGTTTTGCTGGCCCAAGCCTGAGTTGCTTTAAACGTTTTGATCCTCGTTCCTCGCAACAACTAAAGAGACTCAATTTCCCGCTCGAGTTTTATTTGTTTTCTCAGTTCACAAGAGGCCTTAAAAAACTCGCACTTCAAGTAGTTTCAATGCCGTTTCAGCTCTCGTGTTTTATGTTTCGCACAGTCTCGACACAGTCGCCTTGGTTCATTTGCATTTCAACGGTGACGCCTTGCCTTAATAACGAAACACTATTTATAATTAATTTCCGCATTCAAATGCAGAAAACAATCCGAATAGAGAGTTTTAGACCTGTGACGGAACTTGAAAATTCTCTAAGGCGGAAACACTGGTTCGCTGAAAACATAATTGATGCTTTAGCTTCTCATTAACAGCAGTTTTTTTTTCAGACGTCGAAAGTAATTTTACCCTTGCTTTTGTTTACCCACTTCCGAAAAGCACTAATCAGTAACAGAATTTAAAATATATGCGACTTTGGCTAAGGGTTTTCCCCACAAAGAGCGCTGATTTCTCGTTAAGTTGAATTGACTTTTTTTGACTGGCGCGACGTTGTTCTTTAAAGCTCGGGCAAACTGCTTCAACATTTGTTTCAACATCCGTTCGATTTTGTTGAATGATGTTAACTGTTGGGGTCGGCAAAACAAATTCAACACATCAACATTTTCTAAACATTTGGTTTAACACACAGCTTCACGAGATGCACGTTATTTACGCTGCAGCTGCAGTTGTTGCTATGGATACGATCAGGGATACGATATTGAGAGACCGATTAGTGCGCACGCGCATACCCAACAATTAGGGAGCTTAAACGGAACCTCCACTAAAACAACAAAAAAACTTTAAACCACAGAACATAATGGTGACAATTAAAATTGTTCAAACTTTTTCCAATAAAAGCGTTTGTATCCGAAAAAAAATAATTTCAAAAAACGTTTGTTTTGGCTTTCAAATTTCCCGGGCGCCGCCATCTTGAATAATTGTGACGTGTCGTGGTTGCCTTTTTGTTCTGTTACTAGCAGCGATTGTTCTGGAAAAATAGGGCAACCACGGCACGTCATACTGAACTATTCAAGATGGCAGCGCCCGGAAAAGTTAAAAGCCAAACCAAGCGTTTTTGAAATTCATTTGTCGATGTTTACGTGCCCCAGGTCACTGGCGCGCAACAAGTGGGCCCAGCGCGCATGCCCTATTGTAGCACTGTTGCGTAAACGTGGCCAAACGAGTTCAACATCGTGCAACATCCAAAATGTTGCACGAAAAATTTGACCATTTTCAAATTTGATCCAACATCATCCAACATGTTGGAATTTTTGAGGTTTTATGAAGAACATCAACACTCGAGGATAAATTTCCATTTTCTCCCCTAAATTAAGCGCCGTTCCAACCAGTGTCAGGAACTACCACACCCTTGTTATATTAATTGAAATAGTCATGAACTGATTACAAGAACGTGAATTTATATTTGGAGATGACGTTCTCGTTGCCGTCGCCGTAGTGGTTGCTTAAGCTCCCTATTATTTCCCTTTATTGTAAGAATTTCGTCATAGCACCAAGTCGTTCGGAAAGGAAAGTTTGTAGCAACATTGCAGGAATAAAAAATTGGCATGAACGGTGTGGTTGCTTGGGAAAAAATAAAATGTTTCGTCAGGTTCTCACGTCCCCTACACAAGCTCAAATTTGGTCAATTCACGTCGTTAGGGAGCTTACGCAAGAACGACGACGGCGGCTACGAGAACATAAAACAATGGGTTAAATGAGCACGTGCCCTGCACGTGCGTTTTGCATTTTGGAACATTTTTTCGCCGTCCTTGTCCTGACAACGAGGACGTGAGAACATAACGAAACATTTTTAATTTTCTCCCCTAACAACCATAAAATTCATGCCAATTTTATTCCTGCAATGTTGATACACACTTCCCTTTCCGAACGACTTGGGGTTATAACGAAGTTATTGCAACAACGGGAAATGATATTTTCAGACGACGTTCTCGTTGATATCGTCGTCGTCCTTGCGTAAAGCAATTCATTTAAACTCGGATTGACAAAAAATTCATTTTTCCCAAAATAAAACAGTTGTTAATTAAAGTCATTTTCCCGAATATTGAACTGAACGGACAAAAATTTGCTGAAGAAGTTTCTCGATTGTTTCGATTGGTTTGGACATGAAGTTTCGATACCAGAATCTGAAGTGCGACTTTCCATTGATGTTTTTGAAGTAGAAGAAGAAAAAGTCGTAACTTTCAAGTCAGTGGTAATTCACCGTTGCTTTTAGCGATGTGTTTCAAAATTGAAGATAAATACGGAAATGC
>NC_090884.1:11194756-11249756 GCF_036669925.1 Montipora capricornis | reverse complement strand
GCCGGTCTTCCTCTACATCCGTTGTCATTTCTGCAAGTTACAGCAGTGTAGGATTTATTGCAAATACGAATAGCCACGGTGTTTTTAACACATCGGCCATTTGGTGGGCCTGAAGCGTTGTCAACAAGCCTTTGTACCTTTGTACCTGTGTCTTCTCTGACTATAGATTTTTTTCTTCCTTTTCAATGCTTCAGCGAGTTCTTCCTAAAGGCTCGATAGTTGGAGCTGCTCGATGTCCATGGAAAGTATTTGACAACGCAATCGTTTCCCCCGCTCACTAATAAAAATCTTTGACGGAGTTGTTTGTACTACCCACCCTATCTACGCTATCAACGTTGAAGTGAATTCAGTCTCATTTTGAATTGTTCTTTTAAAACTAGTGTTCGGGCAAAATTAATCATTCTCGTTTTGAACTATGATTCCTCTTGATTGGTTACGCGTTCGAAACACCAGAAAAAAATCTACTACAACCGACTATTTTAGGGCAGCTAGGTATCAAAGGAAGCGAAATGGCTTTTTTGTTAAGAAGTGAAGCATGGACAAGGTTTTTCCTTCAGTTTGACACGTGAAGAGAATTAACCAGAAAATTAACTACAACGCGGAGCAGGAACATTACAACTTATTTTTAGCTTGGATTGGCTATAAAAGCTGGTGGCGAGGAGAGCTTCATCATAAGTGAACGCAGTTGATCAGCTTTAGAAGGCAGGATTACTCACTTGGAAGAACCTTCAGTGAAATCACAATGAACAATTTTCTCACACTGGTAAGTTGTTTCCACGTCTTTTTCGAACGGCAGAGCTTGAATTGTCGTAATCTTTCAGGTTTTTTTTTTAAAGAAAATGGAGCAATCAATGTTATTATTATTATTATTATTATTATTATTATTATTATTATTATTATTACTATTATCATTATTATTTTTAGTGTTATTATTATTGTTATGTGGAGTTTTCTTAGTATTTTGATGTTATACCTGTGTTTCCATTTGAACACCAAGTCAAATCTCTAGCATGACGTCACATGTTACTACTCACAAATATTTGAACGATGAAACCTCTTTTAGCTTAGTTTTATCCAAGTAAATATTTACTTGACACTCCTTCTTTAGTGCGGTTTTAGATCCAAGCATCATTATCGGTTAGGCCCGTTTTAAACGTCGCATTTCACATGAGCCGAACTAATGCAAATGAGCGAAAACAATGAATTTTTCATTTGCCTTAGGCAGATATATATTTCCACGATATCGGAATTTTTTCCACGAGATCGAATATTATCATCATCATCATTTGAGATATCACATTGACCAATTATGGCCAGTGGAGACGGATTTTTTAACCCAACAGTGGCGCCCGGCTTCTCGCCAGGCAACCACTGTCAGGCATATATGCTCACTGGGACAAACAGATTGTAAATTTCTTTTTTAAGTTTCAAAATTATATTACCTGCCTTGTCTTCACGAAGTTCGTCCCACAACTAGCAGGGAAAGAACAGGTCTGAAAGGACAATATATTAGTATAGTTCCTGTAGCACTTCCCTAATCTCATGGTCTACTTAAATTTTCAAACCAACACAATGGCGTGCTCCTACCCGATTAAGGCAAATTAAATTGCACTGAAAGGCAAGCCAGACCAGAGGTTTTCTCTTGCCTAGATGGAGGCCTTTTTTTGCCCAGATTATTAATTTGGCTGAAGAAGTCAGTCACGACGAACTCCATCAAGCTGCAAATAAGATGGGATATCGACATTTTGTTATCATTATTACTATTATTGTCGCGGGAGGCAAAGCAAGACACTTAACTCTCACGGTGCCTCTCTCCACCCAGGTGTATAAATGGGTACGTGACCGGCAAATCTAATGCTGGGGATAACCCTGCAATGAAGTGGCATCCCCTCCAGGGGGAAGTAGAAATACTCCTAGTCGCTTTATGCTACAGAAACCGGAGATAAGCGCCGGCCTGATGGGCCTTCTAGGCTTGTAGCAGACTTTACCCACCTACCTATTCTTATTGTTAATGTTGTCATCATGATCATTTTGCCTAAATGTCGATGCTATTTTCCTTTTCAGGTTAAAGTCGCTCTTTTGTTGACTCTAGCTCTTGGCTTCCTTAGAGATGTTGAAGGTAGCTGTGCGAGGAATGTAAAAAGTCTCCTTGACAACGCCTCAGACCCACCAAATGGCCGATGTGTTAAAAACACCGTGGCTATTCGTATTAGCAATAAATCCTACACTGCTGTAACTTGCAGAAAAGACAACGGATGTAGAGGAAGACCGGCGATAATGATTCGCGCCCAATGCTGCGACGGTACAAGCGTGACACTACCCACTGATTGCTATTGAGAAGAAAGACGAAGAAATTGGACTTTTTCTTATTGGTATATATTTATAAATACATTTAGACAAATGTTGGAGCCATAAACGACAACGATAATTTATTGAAGAATGTATATTAGGGCTTCGTAGGGAATCTTTTTGTCAACAACTAAAGTATTTGACATAAAAGACATGATTGTCACTTTTTAATGTTGTTGTGTCTCTGCGTGTTCGCAGGGTGAATGGTCTTACTCACTTTTTATACAACCAACTCCCGATGATTAATTTTGGACCAAAATTCGTCTTCAGCTTACTGGTCTGTTAGCACGACGTACAGAGGTGCTGAGAGAGAAATTAATATCGAAGACGAATTTGGTTCCTTATTCATCTCAAGTATAAATTCGGCCTGCATTATTGGTTGAAGGAGATAAAGTTGTCGAGGTGCAGGAACACGTGCGGCACGCATTTTACAACATTTCTTTGTCGTACTCTGCATCATGTGCATTCTTTAGGTGGGCTTCTCTAAGAGGGGGTGGCTAGCCACCCAATCAAAACCCAAATCACCCCCCCCCCCCTCCCCCCTCTCTCCCTTGATCCGCCCTTGGAAGAACAAGAAAATCCGTGAAAAGTTCAGCCGTTTAGCAATCTTGTTATCCGTGACTGAGGTTGTGCGCCTACTGAGGCGTTACGCCAGCCAAATCTTGAATTTCTTCGGCCGCTCTGATTGGTTCAGTCGAAATTATCACGCGCCTGCAACGCACCAAAAAATCCTGCTTTTCCCCAGCGGGAACAAATGCCACACTGGGCTGCACACGGTTACCATTTGACATTGCTTGCGACAGCCAATCACGTCAATGTTTAAGTGAGAAGAAAGAGGTTTGCCCTGAGACAATGTAGAGAGTTTTCTTCGCTGTTTTTCTCTTTGTTTTCTCGCTGCAGTTTTCACCCTCCGAAGATGAAGCGATTGCGAGAGAATAACAACGAGTCGGGTATGCCAATAGTGAAAAAAAAAGGAAAGTTAATTTTGTTTTTCTCCGGCTTATTCATTGCGGTTGTTCCAACATACGCAAGATTTTCTCGGTGATTCTAACCACACATGGCTCTTAACGCCGAACAACTGGAGGCGCTAACGTTTGTAGCAGATGGTCATAACATTTTCATAACTGACCAGGCTGGTGTTGGAAAGGCTTGTAACACGTATTTTGAGCGACTTCGAATAGCGGAATGTGAAGGTTGCTGTTGTGTGTTCAAGCGGAATAGCGTGCACTTTGTATGGCAGGGGTATGGCGTCAACCGTACACTCGTTCTACGCAGAAATGCCGGCAAATATGATCTTGCAACGTTCTACCGCTATTGCAAGCCTGGTAAGCTAAATTTGAAAGGCAGATTTCATCATATGGGATGAAACCAGCATGTCCAGGTCAAGAATTTTAGAACTTGTGGATTCATTGCATCACAGCCTGGCCGTGGATGCAAACAACATGAAACCATTTTCCGGAAAACAAATTTTTCGTACAACCGCGATGAATAAGCAGGAGAAAAACAAACTTTTTTTCACTATCAGCGTTCCCGACTCACAATCGCTTCATCTTCGGAGAAGTGAAAATTTTCTAAGGGAAAGCCTCTTTATGCTCATATAAACATTGGCTGTTGCAAGCAATGTCAAATGGTAACCCGTGTGCAGCCCAGTGTACCATTTGTTCCCGCTGAGGAAAAGCAGCATTTTTTCGCGCACTGCAGGCGCGTGACAATTTCGACTGAACCAATCAGAGCAACCGACGAAATTCGAAATTTGGCTCGCGTAACGCCTCGGTAGGCGCACAACCTCAGTCACGGATAAAAAGATTGCTAAACGGCTGAACTTTTCTCTATGTATGTGGAGGGAATATCATTGGGCTAGGGACCTGTCATTTATTAGAGGGGGGGAGGGGTGGAGGGCTGGTGCAGCTGGGGGGAGGGTCATTAAATTTTATGTAGCCAAAAAGCGGAGGGTCACAAAAAATTTAAGCTGGGCTTTGGGGAGGGCCATACTATTTTTAGCAAACATTGATGTTCACTTAAAATAAAAATAAAATAAAAACAAATAATATATATTATTTAACAAACAAAATCCTTGCACAGTAAGCATTTTAAACTTTAATAATGATCAACCTGAACAACCCAACAACCCTAGATGTATGTCAACTGTTGCACAAAAGCGGTCTAAATAGATATAATACGAAACATTTTATATCTAAACGTTCTTGAAGATTTTCTGTGAGAACCAACCAATGAACACATATTAAATGTTGAAACAATATAAATTAATCCAGCTCACATTAACGATTATTTACCACGAGCTCAGTTAAAGAAAGCATATCACTCTTGTGAATGCTCGCTGGAAGATCTTGACAGCATTTCAAAATTCGCACAGAAGTTTGTTGTATCACAAGAATGCGGTGTGAAAACATATTTGGAGCACTTGAAATTGTTGGAGCTAAAGAAGGAAAAGAGAAAGAAAGAGAGACTGGAGAAGTCGTCTGTTAAAGGTTGGCATGCTCAATGATGGGACTCTGAGTAAGCAAACAGGCGCTGTGTTGGACAAATACGTACAATACCATGATCTGAAGACTCATCCTTTGAAGAAAGATAAATTAATTGAAGTGCAAAGACACATAATAAGCAATTTAACAAACTCGGCAGTGCAACAGGAACAGTTTGACAAAGAGTTGATAGAAACCACTCTTTCATCAGTGGATGAGGATCAAGATGAGGAGGTGGACTTAGTATTAACAGAAATTGGTTCTTCAAGCTCTGAGGAAGAGGAGGAAAGTGATGAGAACGATTATGACAATTCCTCTCGTGTTGCTACCTGCACAAGATCAGGGAGGAGAGCAACACGCTTTCTCCTATGAACTGCACAAGGTGAAAGTTGATCTCTTTTAATACTCCCTGTCACATCTTTTCGGCACATAAGAAGAAGAGCGTGGGCCTGGCCAAGACCGCAGAACTGGTTTGATGTAATGCTAGCATCACCTCGGCTGCATGTTCTTTGGAAACCAAACTTTCGAATGGAACGTGAAACGTTTGACGGGCTTTGCCGAATTCTACCTGATAAAACCCACGATTTTGAAATATTTTGGTGTCAGGTTTCTTAAGACAGCCTTAAGTCATATTTGAAACAGACTTCAGAACTGCTTAGGTTGTTTGAGTTTGCCGACACTAAGACAGAAATCACGCTTCTGGGACTTAGAGGTTCACACCTTTCATTTTCACTAAGTCGACTTAAGAGATTACTACGTCAGAGTTAGTGGTCTAATGTGAACCCAACAAGTAGCTAGAAATCCACATCAAAAAGCCTCAGCTGCTTTCCTTATTATCGAAAAGAAAGACAAAGATTGAAATTAGACTTTTTCTTGTTGGTATTTATAAAAAGGTACCCAATTGTTGGAGCCATAACCGCCGACAACGATAATTATTATTTTATTGAAGAATGTGTATTAGAGCTTTGGTAGAGAATCCTTTTGTCAATAATTAAAGCATTTGGAGAGGAAAGACATGATCGTCGCCGCTTTTTATTGTTGTTCTGTCTCCATGTGTTCGAAGGGTGAATGGCCTCACTCAGATTTTATTCAACCAACGCCTGATTATTAATCCCTTCTTACCAACGTCAAAGACAAACGCGAACTCAACGACTTTCCAGGAGCGATTGATAAGACTACCAGGCCACCTTCATTGGTGAGACTTGTAGGAAATTGAAAACACGACTGACTGAACTCAATAGAGTGATTAAAAACGGTGGCCTCAGCAACATTATCTCTGAACATCATTTACTCAGGAACCTCATAACTGACTTGCGGACTCCGCTAAATTCACACCAGAAAGCTTTTTTTTCGCGATTCATATTTTCAGTAATGAAAGCCCTAATATAATTTCCTCATACCTCCTCAATGGTACAACATAAAAACGACCCTAAATTAAAGAGGAAACGCCATTCTTCTTTGAAAGTCCGAGCTTCAGTCAGTTGCTGTTTACATCGAATGGCGTCTGTCCGTTTATCATGTTTTTGCTATTCTACACTGTAAACATCACCATACTGACCTGAGCGAGATTTCATTTCAATTGAGCAACGTGAAACCATATCACATAACCATTTGTACTGAAAACTAAAGAAAAGCTAACTGACTGCCATGAATAATTACGGTTTATTAGCTTCTATTTCGTGTCATCGAAATTGTCGTTTTGTCAGGGCGGCTTAGCAGTTATCGACCATACGTTCCACCTCTGCGACCCGGGATCAACCCTTGGCCCCGAGGTCGTATGTGGGCTGAGTTTTCAGTCGATCTCAATTTCACTCTGCGGGTTTTTCTCCGGGTACTCCGGTTTTCCTCCCACCTCAATATCGACTCTCAATAAGTCAATTTATTCACTTTTCTTTTTAGAGTAATGAATTGTTTACTGGTTCCTTTATGGCCCAGAAAAACTTATTTATTTCCATACATCGTCCAGGGACCTCCAGTATTGCAAACCAATCTTAAAGAGCTTCCTTGAATAGCGTTGAAATACTGTGTATCCGCATACGGTCAACATTATCACTTCCTTTTCAAATAAAATATCACACGCTTAGTTTTCATTCTCAAAAGTAATACTCGTTACATCATTGATGTTTTTGTTTTGGTCCAAAAACATCAACTGAAAATACATAAAATAAAAACAGATATGCAAACCCGAGACGCAGTCCAGTCCTAACTGCCCCGAGTTTCTAGATGAGGTTATGGAAACACGGAAAAAAAGTCCTGTATTGCTTTTATAAAATATTTCTCAAAGATAATGCGACAAATGAAGGAAAATACTGGCTTTTCACTTCTTGATTGAAACAGATTTTCTTGATACACGCTCGTATTTCCTACTAGCCAATCAAAACGCGCGTTTGACAATACATAACCAATCAAAATTCGTGTGATGTTACAGCGGTGTCTCCATACTCTCATCTAAACACAGTTATTGACGAATGAGAGTGCTGGCACTATCCTAATTATTTTATAAAGGATGTCTTCAACCAACCTCTAGAGACACCAATAACAATAGAGAAATGTACGACTTTCGGTGGACGAACAAAAGAAACCAGTAAGAGATATTTTGTTTTCGTCCACCAATATCGCAAGGATGACTTCACGTGAAAATCTCCTATAACTGTTCAATAAACTTTATTAAATTCTCCCAGAATTTAATTACAGCTTAGAAAATTAAATTATTTAAAAGAATTCAAAATAATAAAATTAGTGATATTAAATATCTGTAATTTAATTATAAATAAAACTATATTAATTTCTCTTAAAATATTTTCTATAATAACTTTAAACCTAGAAGAGGGAGTCAATGAACCTGATGCCTTTTGGCAAATGTTTCCACACTATAATGACTGCTCCATACATAAAATTGCGCTGACCTTCGGAATCTGCAACAAATTCTTATTTCTAGTTTTGCCGTTGTGGATGTCTGATCTTTTCATAAACCTGTCGCTCAATTACGATACAGAGCTAAAAGTTTCAGGCATTCAAAGGCCATTGCAGCACCTCTTATTTAACCTTAACATTTGATGCACTTGGACCTGTTTCAAATGTTTCAGAGAAACAGTTTTAGGGAAATTGTCCAACTCTGTCAGTGCTGGCGTGATATGATCGTATTTCTTAATTTTAGTGACAATACGTGGGGCACGTTTTTTAACTTTGCAATGTGAACCAGCATTCCACGAATAAACGATACAAAGGGGTTAGGATGTTAAGAGAGAAAATTGAAAACGTCGTTGTCAGGTCGAGAACGGTAAAGAAATGTACCAAAACTTTAAACGCACATGCGAGGCGTGCAAAGCCGATGTCTGTTACGTGTTGATTGTGTTTTGTGATGTTCTCGTAGCCGTCGTCGTCTTCCTAATATTCTCTACAACTCAGTCACACGCGCCTCTCAACGACTTTTTTTACTTTTCGAAGATAAATTTAGGTGGACGTCAATCAAATGTTTCCATGGTAATAGTCCTGCTCACTTGGCAGCAGTCGAATTCGCCATCATGGAAAACCACATTTGATTGACGTCCACCTTAATTTTAGTTTCGAAATATGAAAAAATGTAGACTGGTAACCGCTGTAATGTCTTTTGTCTTGTTGCTTATGTTTTTAAATGAGTTGTTATATCGATCTATGATTGGCAAACAGAAATCACGCCACCATTTTGCCCAATCAAAACACGCACTCGCGTCATGCACGTGCTCTTCCGCGATGTGGTTGCGAGTGGTTTTCGTTGTTACTATAATTAGTTTACTTAATTTCCTACCATTGTGATTTCTACGATACTGGATTGGCAACCAACTACAAGGTCATGTCCTTACGCAGTTAGAGGTAATTCCAAATTCCTTTCCGTTTGCAAACCTTACAATCTTTTTCTCTCTTCTGCAATGCTTGTGTCTCTTGCAAACGGGAATTGTAAAGAAGTAATTATGAATGATGCGATAATCCAGCCGTTTTATACAAGGGTTGTCATTGTAATAATTTCTTTTTAAAGTTGTGTTTTCGAAGCCGTCTTCAACAATTCCGCCGTTAAGTCCTGATGGGTCAAGTTCCTCCCGCGCTTGTGCGACTCTTCCTTTTTCTTGTTTATCGCCGTCAAAGCTGGTTTCCTTTGCTGCTTGAGCAATGAATGAAGTATCTTTATCACCGGCACGTTTCTCAGCGTTTGGAATTCTTGTCCCGTTGTCAGGCTTTGCAATCACTTTTGAAGTCTCAAGGGAAGAGACTTTGGAAAGAGGCAAAGATTCTCTGGGTCTGGCGTCGACTTTCCAACCACATGTCAGCAATGAGACCATCAATGCAAAGTTGAGTAAACGTCGCAGGAAAAACTGCAAAAAATTAAAAAGGCTAAAGCAAAGAAGGCTGATTTTTTGTTGTTAAATGCCTTGAAATAGAGGAATTTTGCGCATCGGGAATGAACTTTTTCCTTGAGGCCCTTCGTTTCTGTGAAATCACGAAAATAGCTTGAACATATAGGCAGGCTCTGTATTTTTGTGGTCGGACTGGGGGAAGCCTACAATAAAGGCAGTCTAAAGGCTCTAGAAATGGAAGGAGGTCAAGTTCGTCTTCCCTGAATTGGCCATTTCATTGATTTACTTTCATTGTTAATTTCAGTTTACAGTGTCCCCAATTAGCGCTCCAGCGCTAGAACGACTAGACACTTAAATAAAGTTCCTTTCCTTTCCTTTTGCTTTTCTCGTAAAAATGAGATATGTTCATCGCATTAAAAAAAAAAACAGTATTTCTGCCAAAATTAATTATAAAATAAAGAAAATGGAAAAACCAATATCTTTACCTTAAACAACCAATTTTAGTTTGTAAAAATACTTGTCTATTCTAGGGTGTAAAGCATTGCATCCCATTCACACTGATTCAATAGCAAATTTCTCTTTTTCCTCGCGAAAACCGCGACGCAAACAATTGTATTGTCCGACACCGCGGCAAAATGAGTGCGCAGGCTTGAGCCACGCGCGAATCGTTTCCACGCGCGAGGGACTGGTACCAATTAAATTTGCAATAGCAACAACAGCGCGGCAAAATGGCGGCAATTTAAATTCTCTGTGTTTGCTTTCATTTTGCGATGATAAGGAAGGACAACACTACTTTGATAAGGTTTAAATTTTGAAGAGAGCTTCCTGAAAGACTGATCTTCCGTGTGTCTTTTCAAACCGAAAAACTATAGTTCAAACCAGGAGAATTTTACCTTGCATTCGAGCGCTAGAGCAAAAGGACGAAGTTCGTAATGTTATTAGTCGCGATGGTCTCTGCGTTGGTAAACCTCTGGGGGGGAAAACTGTGCACTGAGAAGGAAAACGACGGGTAAACATCTTTGCAAGGGCAGAATGATAATTCCTTCTGCGAAGATGGCTTATGTTGCTCCTGTTGAATGAGGAAATCGTCTGTTTGTTTCATTGGAATCATTTGAAAGTGAGAAATAAGCTTAAGTTCTTTTCATGCCCGCATTCCACTCATTCGGCAACTTGGATAAGTCACTTACCTGCCCTCCATTCCCATATTTTACAACACTAGTTACTTTTACAAGAGCGAGGCAATAAAATAAAGAAAATAAGTTTTAATTTTAAGAGAGGATCGCAAAAAAGTTTTGAAACTAAGTATAAATTTGACTCCAATGCTACTTGACGTTTCCCTTTTACTTGGAGTTTGGTAGTGGTCCATCGTTGAAAATATTTTTCCAGTATTTTTCCTGCAGCTGGCTGGTAGCTGTAACTTTTTTCTCCAGCTTTGTCGATCACCTTGTAGAGCCTTGCTGGGATGAGGGTGGGGAGACATGAGAATCATGATAATGAAATAAGAAACCATTCACCTGCATGTGTTTGGAAAATACTGATTTCACTTTTGCATGCATTGCACTGGCAAAACTCCAGCCTAAATTTTGCACTGTGTGTAAAGATACTGAGAGAGGAATGTAATCATAAATCCAGCAAGACTAGAGGGATTCTGCTTCATACTCTAACATTTTATTATGCACAACTGATCCAGTTTCACTACCCAATGACAGACCCACAATGGCTCTATCTGGACCCACAATGACTCTATCTGATTCCTTTTCAACAACAACAACCACAACAACTACTATGGTATGTGTTACAACAAAACACAATATACAGTAACTCAAATATCTCTCTAATTTTATTGTTGTAAGTGCCGTATATTCATTATTAAGACTATTACAAGTAGGAGCATTCTCAGAAGTTAATATCCAAACCCATGCTCAGCAAGAGAAAGACTAGAATAGCATACAGCTGCATTAATGAAAGTAAGACAGTTTACTTGAATTAAAAAACCAAATTATATTTGCTTGCTCAAACATTGACTTAGAAGGTGTAGCAAGTAAATAATTATCGTCCCTTTTCAAGACAATTTTGAAGAGCTGTTTGGAAACCATCTTGTATTAATCACTGACATGCTCACATCTGTGATGTTTAATTTGCAGTAATACTGTTGTCATCATGCAGGATCTCATCCAGGAAAAAATGAGAGATGAATAACAACCCTGGCTTTTTTCATCACAAAACCAATAAAATATTCAACGCTGAAATCCTCATCACAACCTCTGAAAACAATCTGGAATGTTGCTTGCCATGCATGGTTTGACCAGATCAGCACACACACACCAGGAAGAGTTTTAGACTTAAGCACTGGAATAAGAATAAATGACATGTTTAAGAAACAACAGGAAACTGATCAAAGTAAAACAACAATATTATTATCACTTGGTCATTTTCATGCACAGATGTCACTTAAGATACTTGAAAAAAACATGGAAATCTGTGCCCTATTTGTAAAGATCCCTTTATAAAAAAACTAAACAACTTAACTGACTCCCTTCATAAGAGGTTTTGTCTAACAATGCAGATAAAAACAGTTGCTCAAATCTTGAAAGTAATGACAGTCAAAATGACAGCTAGCCAGATATCAACACTTTCCACAAGATTTCTTCAGGTCAGATGACTGGGACAATGAAATCAACAGAAATCTAGAGATCAATTAAATTTAATCATACCACAACCTGGTGTGTCCTGCAAAGCAACACAGAGCTGGAAAAGAAAGAGCATCACCATCTAGCATACAAACCATTGCTCTTGCTGTGGAGAACCATAGTTAGTATGGGAGAACCAGGTCACAGAAAAATCCATGGCTCTCGTATCACATGTCAGAGGTTAAAACTTCTGCTTTGTCAAAACCCTCCGCGTTTTTAGAGGAATTGCCCCTAGGCGAAAAACAGTAAACGAAAAATGTTATCAGCTTAAAATTTACAACTTTTAGGTCTTCAACGGTGTGACCGAAACACGAGCAAACACGGTTTGGCAAAGATAACTTCCATGGAAACGACATAAACAAATAAATATTTCATGCCTAAAATAAGCTTACCTCTTTTGACTTTCTCGTTGGAAACAACTCGGAACTACTGTATAGTTTTTCTGTCGAGTCCCTGTTGAGCGTGAGATCTTGATCATCAAAAGGTCCAAAAGAACTTTTCCTTCACCGCCGAATAAAGTCAAAAACAAAGAGCTCAAAAGCTCGAATCAAATGAAACAAATGTGTTCGAAGCGGAGCATGCGCACTCATTTTGCCGCGGTGTCGTATTGACCGGGCACTAGCATCACGCATGCTTGGATTCTCCCACCCTTTCTTATCTTTTAATGAATGGCCGATGCAGATCCTCGCAGCATCATCATCTTTAAGTCTCCACTAAACCTATTTTGAAAATTTTGTGCACACCGATTTCTCACTTTCGCAGTAAAGCTGTTACGTCGTACGTGGGTGTTTCAGTAGCATAGGAGTTCGTCGTTTAACTTCCTTTGTTATTCGTTCGTGTAGCAGACCGTGGAGTTTGTTGCATTGACCGCAACAATTGCTTTGTTTTGTGGAGCAAAAGAAGTCAGTGAGGCCTTGATAGAGCAACGTATGTGTTCTGAAGACAGACGACCAACATTGGCAAATACAGCTTGTTCTGACTGGAGTAAACGCACATAGCCGACATGTGCAAGAAAGAACATTTCACTTTTCACCCTCTAAGGCAGTTTTCAAAATAATGATTAATTTAAATCTCACCATCATATCATATAACATAAAACATTAAGCCATTTTAAATAGTTACCTGTTGGAGGACATTGACAAACATTTTTCTATGACTTGCACTGGGCAGGCCGTAACGACTTCGATATAAATATATTATAGGTACGTTTTGATATAATTCTTGTAGCTTAAATGATAAAAGCGCATCCACACCGACTTTTATTTATACCATCGGTGAATCTGACTGATGATAAAATTATCGGGCTAAAAATAAGTTTGTGTTTTCCCCCAATTTCAGCTATTTTTTTTAGTTCTATGAGTAATGCTTCTTCGTTCTGTAACCACATTAATCACAGCTCGAAACTTTTCAGAGTTTGTTCTATCGAACACAGATTTAATTAATGCGTGTAACTGCTTCCTCACTTGTTTTCAAAACGTTCCTTGAACAACTTATAGTCAAATTGACAACGGACGTTACTGCCCGTTTCATTTTTAGGCAAAATGTTCAATGCTTCAACCGTTTACGAGACCCAAGATCACTAATAAGGAACATTAATTAGCTATGCATGGAAGGTTTAATTGTAAAATCTTAAAGGACTTGATCTTCACACTGTTTGCACATTCGTTAGTTAAAACACTTATTTATGTGGACGTTAATACGTGTCGCGATTTCCATATGCTTGACTACCAACTTTTGGTGCCATTTCTGAATATACATTCCATTGCAAGCCACGTAAAATTATATTTCACACGAAAGAGCTGAAACACTTGTCAAGGCCACACGGCCTAGCCGAGTATGTAAACATTGCAGTAATGAAGCAGCTCTCAAACATTGCAATGGTCAGGTTTGCTTCCAAATCAAAGCTTTGCTATTTTATGCAGTGACGCCATCATATCTTCGATTTAAGTTCAGCTTTCCGGAATTTTACGTACAGTTTTTAAGGAAAGTACTTTGTTGTTCCCGCATTGTTTTCAAATTCAAGATAAACAAATGCAATATTGTGTTAATTCAGTTCAAGAACGTCTGTTATCATCATTTGACTAATGCGTTTCAGGAGCAATTGCGTAGGTGTTAGAGAAAACTGCATCCTGGGCAAAAGTAGTCACATCGGCGACACCAGCCCAAAATCAACTTGTCGGATATATTTTGAAGAAAGAAACTATATATTCTTCAACTTAGCGAAATTTCAAGTTTTTTTCTGTGAAATGGTACATATGATAGAAATAATAATAATAATAATAATAATAATAATAATAATAATAATAATAATAATAATAATAATAATAATAATAATAATAATAATAGTCGTATGCGTCTTAAAAACGCGCGCGCTTAAGCTCACTAATAATATATCAGTTCCGTAATTGTTTCATCGACTTATAATGGACCCAAAAGTATAACCGGAAAAATGGCGATGGAAAACAGGAGTGGTTGACCTCAGGCTATTGTTCACAAAATCAGTTACAGAAACATTATGATGTCATATCGATGATTTTCTCAAAAAGGTGCTCTTAAAGATAAAGTAAATATTCTCATTTCTTGCAAAATGTATAGAATTTCCTTGTTCCTTTTCCTGATAAGAAATGGTTGTGTAAGATCTCCGAATTTTACATTGACGTGAAAGATTCCTTTTTTTTGTAAGGCTTATAAAAAATGCCCGACTACAACGTTATTGGGACGATGTTACTGTTCGGACAAATTCTTTTTCAAAACAGTGCATCTAAATATTTCAGTCTTTATTTGAAAAAAAAAAAACCCTCAGCGCAGTGCTATACTGAAATGGTCATTCTTCATTGGACCATGACTGCAGTATTCAATCTTGACCATCTGTTGGTATGAAATGTAAACTGAAAACACCACCAAGAGTCATATGAGCCGATCGGCAAACATTCCTCAACGTTACCAAAGGCTACGCGAAGAAGGTTTAATGCTGGAAGCAATCATGCTTCCGTTACTTAATGCATTCTAGGATATTCGTTGTACTACCGTTCTACGTGAGTGAAAAAGAACTTCAAAGGGTTAAATTCAAGAACTACTTCCATAAATGAGACTCCTACCAGATTTGTCATAAAATGTTTGGGTCACACTGCACAAACAAGATGAAAAGGAATTGCAAAATAGCTAGTTACAAAAGTATTAACAGACGTTTTTTTATATTTCAGTTTTTTCCCAAGTTGTTCGTTGACGAACATTAAGCTGTCTGTTGACGTCATCGTTTATCCATCTCTTAAGAAATATAAATAAAGCGATTTGAACGGTATTGTGGTAAAACAGTCATCGTCACGTGCTCTGGCCATCTAGTTTCTTTGCACGTGCAAAGCGTCGCAAAATGTGGAAGGGCAGGATCTACAGAGAAGACTTCACCATCCAGCAGCTTAGCACCGTCAACACCTTTAAGTCATCCACTGGATATTAGATAACGATTGACCAATATACATCTATGGCAGGCTTATACTCCCAAATGTTGTTAACACGTTCCTTGACTAAAACGGGAGAATAAAGTGGTAAACAAGCAAGATGATAGAAAACGAACAGTTTAAAAGTCCCCTCAAGACAGCAAGACACTGTATGATCACTTCAATATTAATATTAAACTGGTGTCGTATGTATTATTTGAGCAAACATCGAAAACTGAATATAAAAAATGATCATGCATAATTAACTTTTTCATCCTCTACTGTAGGTCTATACTCTAAAGAGTTTGCAACAATTAAAATTCGGCAATGTGAATTTATATCCATTCTCGCTCTACTCAAGACAACTTTGCGTTTTCACTCTCGAATGAATTTCAAATTAGTAAATAATTTTCCCTGTCTGCGTGTTTTAATAGACACAGAAATAAACTGGTGTTGTCGAAAAATAAGCGTTGTTTAATAAAATGCAATATATTATCTTCTCTTATTCCTCGGAAAATTGTTCAAGAAGCAATTTTATCGTCAAGATATCTGCACGTAGGCAATGAAATGGTCTGCAACACAGCGCTGGAAAAATGTCAACTTAACGGAAACTAAACGCGGAAGTATTCGAGCGCTAAGTTTTGTGATCTATAAATATACTTACATATTAATTACTTCGGCCGTTGTGCTCAGTTTGACAGACCCGTTGCAGAGTCCTAGAGAAACCCATGAAGTAATTAGAAGAACGTGAATTTATATTTGGAGATGACGTTCTCGTTGCCGTCGCCGTAGTTGTTGCTTAAGCTCCCTATTATTTCCCTTTATTGTAATAATTTCGTTCGGAAAGGAAAGTTTGTAGCAACATTGCAGGAACAAAATTGGCATAAACGGTGTAGTTGTTTGGGAAAAAATAAAATGCTTCGTCAGGTTCTCACGTCCTCTACACATCCTCAAATTTGGTCAATTCACGTCGTTAGGGAGCTTACGCAAGAACGACGACGACGGCTACGAGAACATAAAACAATGGGTTTAATGAGCACGTGCCCTGCACGTGCGTTTTGCATTTTGGAACATTTTTTCGCCGTCCTCGTCCTGACAACGAGGACGTGAGAACATAACGAAACATTTTTAATTTTCTCCCCTAACAACCATACAATTCATGCCAATTTTATTCCTGCAATGTTGATACACCCTTCCCTTTCCGAACGACTTGGGGTTATGACGAAGTTACTGCAATAACGGGAAATGATATTTTCAGACGACGTTCTCGTCGATATCGTCGTCGTTCTTGCGTAAAGCAATTCATTTAAACTCGGATTGACAAAAAAATCATTTGTCCGAATATTGAACTGAAAGGACAAATATTTGCTGAAGAAGTTTCGATTGGTTTGGACATGAAGTTTCGATACGAGAATCTGAAGTGCGACTTTCCATTGATGTTTTTGAAGTAGAAGAAGAAAAAGTCGTAACTTTCAAGTCAGTGGTAATTCACCGTTGCTTTTAGCGATGTGTTTCAGAATTTGAAGATAAATGCGGAAGTGCGCAAGTATGCTTGAACTTACTCAAGAGCAAACTATTGACTGATTCGAAAGCAAATGCGATTTGTGAACGCTCCGGGTGGTTCTCAGACGCAACGCGTTTCAGCGAATAGCATTTGCGTATTGGACGAATACTTGTAGACAGCCACTCTTATGTTTACTTCAGCAATCACCGGGCGTTTTCCATTTACACAAAATTTCCGGGAATTTCGGTGGAAATTTCCATCGGGTGAAAAACGTGTTCCATTTAACTCAGGTCCGTTCGCCGCCCAGTGATTGCGATTTTACGCGCCAAAATTAAAAAATGTGGCCGTGAATAGCCTGGAAGTGGTGAGACCTTTCAAAAGTTGTAAATGGAACACACATTTCCATCGGAAAGTTTCCAACGGGAAAACAGGACTACCTTTTGAGAAGTTCCGTTTATTCCGGAAATGTTCCAGTGGAGCGAACCAAAAACGTGTGTTCTATTTACATCCCAACCGGAATTTCCGGAATTTCTTGGTAAATGGAAAACGCCCACCATCTTTTGTGTCACTACCTCGTGGTCTGTTTTATCACTTGGTCCATCATGCCTAGTTAACATTTCGTGGCAGCATACTTGACAGCCACCAAATGGGTGTGCAGAGTTAGTTGAAATGAGAAGAGGGTTCACTTTTCGGGGGATTGTTTTATGGGTAAGTCTTGAAATTTACCAAGATTTCGCCTTCCAATAAAGCAATTACTGTTGACGTAGAAACTATTATAGAAATGAAATTAGTTTGCGGCATTTTTGAGGCCAAACAAGCGTTCAAATTATAGTATTGACAATAAACAATTTTCCTCTTACTTACTTGATGGCGTCAAACTCTTTTATCACGCGCGGAGTTCTTTCATTCTTTCCTTTCCTTAGAAAGAAATGGTTATGGCAAATAGCTTGGCATCTTTCTTGGATCAAAGATGGGGCCAAGCCCCTTCAACCGGCTAATCTGAATAAATCATTAATTTACTTCGCAAGGGAAAAATCGTCCGGGTGAGAGCTATTGGTCCTTGGAGGGACTTTCCTTGCAATTGGTGATGTACATTGACTGACATTTAGACATCCAGAGAGGAAGTTAGTCCGACAGTCAGGAAACTGGTGTAGTGTGAGTTCATTGTTTAAAGTTTCACCATGAGTAAAAGTTTAATTTTTCTTTTTCTTTGGATTTCAAAACTATGATATCTAAACTTGAAGTTATCTGGAATTTTCCTATTTAATGGTCCAGCATTCTTGAGAGAGCTGGATCCAGGAGAACATAAAGTCAAAGACTCAGTAGGAATACAATGCGCGTTTGCGCGGCAGATCGACTTAATATGCAGCATGGGAGTTCAGAACTTTTTCCTGGATCCAAACCTGTGAGGTCCATTCGGTCAGTTTTGAATGTAATGGCGGACCGTGAAATTTAAAAATCACACTCAAAGCAAACAGCCTTTGGATGAAAATTAAAACTCAGCAGTTTGCCAGACACTTTGAAACTGCAAACACACTTTGAAAATCTGAAGAAAAAAAAAGGACGTCATTTTTTTTCTGGTCTTTGTCAGTAGAAATGTGATCTTATTGGTCGGTCTAGTCAAACGTGATGTTGCTGGTTGGGAAGACTGTCGGTGATACATCTTGATCCGTAGAAGCGTTGTTTAACACATTTGTCGGTTTCGTCAATGAGTCATTTGTCTGGTGTCGGCTCTGTCAGTGAAGTTTGATACATCAGCTTTCTGGTGTTAGAGGTTGGCAGGTTGGCAGTACTATGTGAAGAAAGTTATATATGCACAGTCATTTTTGTGGTTTCTCAGTATAATTGGTGCTCAGCAATGATGTTGTTAAGATCACCGTTTTAAGTCGCTCCGTTGTGTTCAGTCATTTGTGTTTTCAATTTCCTACTGGCCACACCAATGCAAGTGGCATGGCAGTCTTATCAACTGCTCCTGGTGTGTCGTTGTGTTCGCGTTTGTCTTTGACGTTAGTAAGTAGGGATTAACCATCAGGAGTTAGTTGTATATAAAGTGAGTAATATAACGCCATTTACCCAGACTTTCAAACACGTGGTGACAGAACAACATTAAAAAGCGAGTTTAATGGCTTTTGATTCCAAATACTTTAATTGTTGAGAAAAAGATTCTCTACGAAGCCCTAATATATATTCTTCAATAAATTATCGTCGTTGATTATGGCTCCAATATTTTTCTGAATTTATTTATAAATATATACCAACAAGAACAGTCTAATTCTGTTGTCTTTCTTCTCAGTAGCAATCAGTGGGTAGTGTCACGCTTGTACCGGTACCGTCGCAGCATTGGGTGCGAATCTGTATCGCCGGTCTTCCTCTACATCCGTTGTCATTTCTGCAAGTTACAGCAGTGTAGGATTTATTGCAAATACGAATAGCCACGGTGTTTTTAACACATCGGCTGTGTTGGCTTCTTGGTGGGCCTGAGGCATTGTCAAGGAGACTTTTTAAATTGCTCGCACAATTACCTTCAACATCTCTAAGGAAGCCAAGAGCTAGAGTCAACAAAAGAGCGAACTTAACCTGAAAAAGAAAAACAAACCCGTCGACGTTTAGCAAAATGATGATGATGACAACAACAACAACAACAATAACAATGCAGATAACAAAAGTTCGATATCCCAGCTTAGTTGCGGCTTGATGGAGTTCGTCCTGACTGACTACTTTAGCCGAACTAATAACCTGGGCAAAAAAAAGGCCTCCAGCTAGGCAAGTGAAAACCTCAGGTCTGGCTTGCCTTTTGGTACAATTTAATTTGCTTTAACTGGCTAGAAGCACGCTATTGTGTTGGTTAGAGATATTAACACCCCGTTTACACGGATCCGGACAAATTTGTGCTCGGAGAAAAACTTGCACGGCTCCACCTTGCGTTCACACGGGACCGGTGGAACGGGACGAATTTTTGAACGGCTAAGGCTACGTTAACACGGGTCCAGAACAATTTGGCAGGACAAATTTTGTACCTGGACCGCCTGTTTACATGGAACCGTGCAAATTCTGTTACAGATGGCAATGGTGTTTACATGGGTCCACGCAAATTTTGAGACCAGTCGCGGCATTTGAATGGCTTTTTAAAAATCTCTGCTGTGATTGGTTAAGCTTATGTTGTTAGCCAATCACGTTGTAGTGAGGTGCGGTACGCGGCAAATCAAACGTGGCTTTCTGGTCTGAGACTTTTTCCACGACCGGTTGTTTTGTGAGCTGTACATGCTTACGAAGAAATTCAATCAAATGTGTACGTTGCCTCGATCAATGAACATCGGAGACAATGGCCATTTGTAGCAACGTGTACTGCAGTAGCCCATCTAATCCGGCTCAAAAACCGATGCATGCAACTGCCGCTTGTCTCCTCATATCTGTATCGTGCTTTTGTTAATTTGTTTTGTGTCAACAACATTTTTGCTTAGAAAAAGACGTAAGTAGATTCCATGCCTTAACCGCGCTAACCGTGCAAAACCTTGCACGGTTCGGGTGTTTTCACGAATCCGTATGCATAGTGGAACCGTGCCGGTCAAAAAGTTGACCAGCTTTTTTCAGGTCCCAAACTTGCACACTTAGCCGTTCAAAAATTCATCCGGTTCCACCGGTACCGTGTGAACGCGAGGTGGAACCATGCAAGTTTTTGTCCGTGTAAAAATTTCATCCTGACCCGTGTAAACGGGGTCTAAGTAGATCATGAGATGACTGAAATGCTACGGGGCTATAATAATACTGACGTCTCGGGTTCTGTTCGTTTCCTGCTGGATGTGGGCACACATCGTCAAGAAAAGGTAGATAATTTAACTTTGAAAATAAAAAAAAATAAAAAAAAAAGAAACACACTTTAATGTCTTCTGGACCCTGTGAGTACGCATGCCTTAGAGTGACTTTCCTTACGGGTGCCACTGTTGGGCTTAAAAATCCTCTCCACTGGCCTTAATTTGATCTTAATGAATAATAATGATGATGATGATACTACTACTACTACTACTACTACTACTACTACTACTACTACTGCTAATAGTAATACTACTACTACAGACTGCTGCTGCTGCTGCTGCTGCTGCTGCTGCTGCTGCTACTACTACTACCACTTCTAACAATAATACAAATAATTGACAAAATTGGTGAACGGCGAGGATCCTAAATGAAAGGTGCTGAACCCCTGAAGTGAAGCCAGGGATTTGACCTGGGCCCGTTTGTTAGAAAGCCGATTAACTTAATCCAGGAAAAGCGTAAAATGTTCTTCCATGTTTTCAACTTTTTGGTGAAAGAGTGTTTCGCTTATTTTTGTTTTTTAAGATTGACTTCCTCAGTCTAATGTAAAAATTTTCCGAATATCAGTGTTGAACAGCCTTTGGGAGTAGAGGAATAAACTCCTTGGTTAATGCTTAATTCCACCGGGCCTTGGTGTTTAAATAGGAAAACCGGTATAAACACTAAAATACCAAGAAATCTGATGATTCCTCCATTTTCTTAAAAAACCGCTAATAGCTTACAATGATTCAAACTTTCCAAAAAGACCTGGAAACAACTTATCAGTTTGAGATAGTTAACTTACCAGTTTAAGAAAGTTGTTCATTATGAGTTCTTTGTGCGTTCTTCCACTGAGTATTCGTAACGTCTAAAGCTGATCTACTGCGATCAATGATGATGAAGCTCTCCTTGCCATCTGAATTTATACTTTTTAGCCAATCCAAGCTAAAAATAAGTTGTAATGTTCCTGCTTCGTGTTAACTTTCTATTTAATTCTCTTCTCGTGTCGCTCAAGGAAAAAAACTGGCCATGGTTCACTTATTAACTAAAGACCTTTTCGTTTCCTTTCCTTGCTGGTTAGAAGTGCTCTAAAATAGTCGGTTGTAGATTTCTTTTTCTGGTTTTTCGAACGCGGAACCAATCAAGGAGAATCATCACTGGAAAAAAGACCGGTTAGGATTGTGTGCCCGAACAATAGTTTTAAATGAACAATTTAAAATGAGAAATTATTTTAAACGCTGATAATTAAGATAAAGTGGATGATATAAACAACTCTGCCAAAGTCTTTTTATTTGTGAGTGGCGGAAGTAATGGCGTTGTCAATACTTCCCATGGACATCGAACAGCTACAACTATCGAGCCTTTACAAAGAACTCGCTGAAGCATTGAAAAGGGAGAAAAGATCTGCAAGCTGTGACGACACAGCCAATTACACCCGAACAAAAACAGTCATCTTCGTTCCAGTGGCTTAAACGCGTTGATTTGTTAACATTTTCTGAAGCAAATTTACTATAATCAATTAAACCTGAATCGTTTCAATTCATCCGCTATAGCGGTTTATTTTAACGTTTGGGATCTTTGCTCATTTTAGTGTCATTTTTGTCAAATCAAGGGCCTTATAGTCGTATCTCGAGCACGGTATTTCATGTTCTTACAGCAATATTTTTTCTCATACTCCACTCAGACATCGTTTCCCCCGCTCACTAATAAAAATCTTTGACGGAGTTGTTTGTACTACCCACCCTATCTACGCTATCAACGTTGAAGTGAATTCAGTCTCATTTTGAATTGTTCTTTTAAAACTAGTGTTCGGGCAAAATTAATCATTCTCGTTTTAAACTATGATTGCTCTTGATTGGTTTCGCGTTCGAAACACCAGAAAAAAATCTACGACAACCGACTATTTTAGGGCAGCTAGGTATCAAAGGAAGCGAAATGGTTTTTTGTTAAGAAGTGAAGCATGGACAAGGTTTTTCCTTCAGTTTGACACGTGAAGAGAATTAACCAGAAAATTAACTACAACGCGGAGCAGGAACATTACAACTTATTTTTAGCTTGGATTGGCTATAAAAGCTGATGGCGAGGAGAGCTTCATCATAAGTGATCGCAGTTGATCAGCTTTAGACGGTACGAGCACTCACTTGGAAGAACCTTCAGTGAAATCACAATGAACAACTTTCTCACACTGGTAAGTTGTTTCCACGTCTTTTTGGAACGGCAGAGCTTGAATTGTTGTAATCTTTCAGGTTTTTTTTTTAAGAAAATGGAGCAATCAATGTTATTATTATTATTTATATTATTATTATTATAATCATTATTATTTTTAGTGTTATTATCATTGTTATATAGAGTTTTCTTAGTATTTTGATGTTTTACCTGTGTTTCCATTTGAACACCAAGTCAAATCTCTAGCATGACGTCACATGTTACTACCCACAAATATTTGTTAGATGAAACCTCGTTTAGCTTAGTTTTATCCTAGTAAATATTCACTTGACACTCCTTCTTTAGTGCGTGTTTAGATCCAAGCATCATTATCGGTTAGGCCCGTTTTAAACGTCGCATTTCACATGAGCCGAACTAATGCAAATGAGTGAGCGAAAACAATGGATTTTTCATTTGCATTAGCCAGATATGTATTTCCACGATATCGGAATTTTTTCCACGAGATCGGAATATTATCATCATCATCATTTGAGATATCACATTGACCAATTAAGGCTAGTGGAGACGGATTTCTTAACCCAATAGTGGAGCTCAGCTTCTCGCCAGGCAACCACTGTCAGGCATATATGCTCACTGGGACAAGCAGATTGTAAATTTCTTTTTAAGTTTCAAAATTATATTACCTGTCTTGTCTTCACGAAGTTCGTCCCACAACTAGCGGGGAAAGAACAGGTCTGAAAGGACAATATATTAGTATAGTCCCTGTAGCACTTCCCTAATCTCATGGTCTATTTAAATTTTCAAACCAAGTGAACACAATGGCGTGCTCCTACCCAATTAAGGCAAATTAAATTGCACTGAAAGGCAGGCCAGACCAGAGGTTTTCTCTTGCCTAGATGGAGGCCTTTGTTGCCCAGATTATTAATTTGGCTGAAGGAGTCAGTCACGACGAACTTCATCAAGCTGCAAATAAGATGGGATATCGACATTTTGTTATCATTATTACTATTATTGTCGCGGGAGGCAAAGATAGACACCTAACTCTCACGGTGCCTTTCTCCGCCCAGGTGTATAAATGGGTACCGGCAAATCTAATGCTGGGGATAACCTTGCAATGAAGTGGCATCCCCCCCAGGGGGGAGTAGAAATACTCCTGGTCGCTACCGGAGATAAGTGCCGGCCTGATCGGTCTTCTAGGCTCGTAGCAGACTTTACCTACCTATTTATTCTTATTGTTATTGTTGTCATCATGATCATTTTTACTAAATGTCGATGATATTTTCCTTTTCAGGTTAAAGTAGCTCTTTTGTTGACTCTAGCTCTTGGCTTTCTTAGAGATGTTGAAGGTAGCTGTGCGAGAAAAGTAAAAAGTCTCGTTGACAACGCTTCAGGCCCACCAAATGGCCGATGTGTTAAAAACACCGTGCGTATTCGTATTTGCAATAAATCCTACACTGCTGTAACTTGCAGAAATGACAACGGATGTATAGGAAAACCGTTGAAAAAGATTGGCGTCCAATGCTGCGACCGTACAAGCGTGTACGTGACAATACCCACTGATTGCTATTGAGAAGAAAGACGAAGAAATTGGACTTTTTCTTATTGGTATACATTTATAAATACATTTAGACAAATGTTGGAGCCATAAACGACAACGATAATTTATTGAAGAATGTATATTAGGGCTTCGTAGGGAATCTTTTTGTCAACAACTAAAGTATTTGAGATAAAAGACATGATTGTCACTTTTTAATGTTGTTGTGTCTCTGCGTGTTCGAAGGGTGAATGGTCTTACTCACTTTTTATACAACCAACTCCTGATGATTAATTTTGGACCAAAATTCGTCTTCAGCTTACTGGTCTGTTAGCACGTCGTACAGAGGTGCTGACAGAGAAATCAATAACGAAGACGAATTTGGTTCCTTATTCATCTCAAGTATAAATTCGGCCTGCATTATTGGTTGAAGGAGAGAAAATTGTCGAGGTGCAGGAACACGTGCGGCAAGCATTTTATAACATTTCTTTGTCGTACTATGCATCATGTGCACTTTTTAGGTGGGCTTCTATAAGAGGGGGTGGCTAAACCCACCCAATCAACACCCAAATCAACGCCCCCCCCCCCCCTCCCTTGATCCGCCCTTGGAAGAAGAAGAAATTCCGTGAAAAATTCAGCTGTTTAGCAATCTTTTTATCCGTGACATAAATTGCTTGCGACAGCCAATTACGTCAATGTTTACATACGAAGAAAGAGGCTTCCCCTGAGACAATGTAGAGAGTTTTCTTCGCTGTTTTTCTCTTTGTTTTCTCGCTGCACTTTTCACCTCTCCGAAGATGAAGCGATTGCGAGAGTATAACAACGAGTCGGGTATGCCGATAGTTAAAAAGAAGAAAAGCTAATTTTGTTTTTCTCCGGCTTATTCATCGCGGTTGTTCCAACATACGCAAGATTTTCTCGGTGATTCTAACCACACATGGCTCTTAACGCCGAACAACTGGAGGCGCTAACGTTTGTAGCAGATGGTCATAACATTTTCATAACTGACCAGGCTGGTGTTGGAAAGGCTTGTAACACGTATTTTGAGCGACTTCGAATAGCGGAATGTGAAGGTTGCTGTTGTGTGTTCAAGCGGAATAGCGTGCACTGTGTATGGCAGGGGTATGGCGTCAACCGTACACTCGTTCTATGCACTTGGAACTGCAGAAATGCCGGCAAATATGATCTTGCAACGTTCTACCGCTATACTAAATTTGAAAGGCAGATTTCATCATATGTGATGAAGCCAGCATGTCCAGCTCAAGAATTTTAGAACTTGTGGATTATATTCATTGCATCACAGCCTGGCCGTGGATGCAAACAACATGAAACCATTTGCCGGAAAACAAATTTTTCGTACAACCGCGATGAATAAGCCGGAGAAAAACAAACTTTTTTTCACTATCAGCGTTCCCGACTCGCAATCGCTTCATCTTCCGAGAAGTGAAAGTTTTCTCAGGGAAAGCCTCTTTATGCTCATATAAACATTTGGCTGTCGCAAGCAATGTCAAATGGTAACCCGTGTGCAGCCTTAAGTCATATTTGAAACAGACTTAAGAACTGCTTAGGTTGTTTGAGTTTGCCGACACTAAGACAGAAATCACGCTTCTGTGACTCGACTTAAGAGATTACTAAGTCAGACTTAGTGGTCTAATGTGAACCCAACAAGTAGCTAGAAATCCACATCAAAAAGCCTGAGCTGCTTTCCTTACTATCTAAAATGGCAGTTTTAAGCTGTTGTTTACTGGGAACCACATTTATTTATGGGATAAATATCCCTGACATCTTGCTCCATGAATAACTTTTATATGGCCAGTGCCTATGTCTAATTTCTTTGGCAAATCAGAAATTAAAACATATTTGCCTGAGTAAAATTTCTGATAAAATGATCTTCCATTTTCTCAATGATACTATCAACTGTTTGAGATGTCCAATAGTTACAAGACTTTAAGGTGGAAAAACAAATAGAATAACATGACACAACAGAAGTTTGCAAGAACAAAGATAAACATCATTTAAGGACGTTCGCGCCCATTGTTACTCCGCATCCTTACAGGGCACGCAAATTCACATGCAGCGTCATGCATCGAGCGCGCGCGCTAAGTACTAAAATGAACAATGATAGGGCAGATGGCCATTGCTATAGCTTTGCTTGGATTTAACGTTCTTGGATGTTCGGTGACCCCAACTTTTCTTTTGAGAAACAAATTTTATTTACAATTATCTCCACATTGTCCAAAAATGAACAAAAAATCAATGTGGGAAGTTAGTAAAATTCAAGATTTCTGTCCTCAGGACATGGAATCCTGCCATCTTGCGGCTGCAAGGCGCATGAAACTATGATCGCTAAATGCGAACTTGTTCTTTAAGGAACCTCCACAGTTAACTAAATTCACTTGATGGGTCCACTTAAGCAAAGTTTGGCAGAGAACATTTCACTTCAAAGATGTAATTGCAATATGTTTGGCCGGGCTTACAGTCACTGTTGGCTTATTCGCTAAAGAAGCCGGATTTTTCAGATTTAGGGTGTTCTTCCGGGCAAGTTCTCACCAAAACGAAGTCGGTGACCCCCCATTTTTTTTTACATGATCTGACATCATTAACTCATCATCTTTCAATGGTAAAATTTGCAGAAAAAAAATCAATGTTAGAAAATTTTCGAGCGAACGTCCTTAAAGTGCTCCTAGCGTCTAAAATTTTGGTTTTGAACAAATACTGAATGAACGATGCTTCCACTGTTGCTTTGCATTTTAATAATGTTAACACGTTTAATCTGATAAGTATCAGATACTTGTATCAGATATAGTCTGAAAATGTCGTTCCAAATTCATTAATGAATCTATTTCAATTAAAGTACATGTTCCAAATGGGTGTCCCATACCTAATAAATCTCTGTTTCAAGAATAAAAAACTTTACACCTCCCATTATGCAGACAGTATATTGCCACTGTGTAAATGTCAACTGTTAAAATAAATGCATGATAATTACAGTATAATTGCAAAGAATTAAAGGCAGCTAACAGCGATATAACATAAGGAAAGTTTGCAATGATAGGACGTGCACAATTTTACAAACTACTGTAAGTTTCACTACAAGTCAACTGATAGTTAATGTCACTTAAGTTAACCATAACAGGCAAATCTGTCAACAATAGGTGCCCCTTTTTGCATGATTGTGACAAAGCTGAATACATATTATTCCCAATGTTCATAATTTGAACCAAGTCAGCTGAAGAGGTTATTGGATTTCTGAAATTATAAACAAGTGGCGACAGAGACATTGCCACACATATGTGTGCCTGCGTTTGCCGTACCAAATACTTCAACAATACCTTGACTGTATGGTGCGCCAATAGGTTTACTTGGATCAACAATTCCTGGTCCTTGGTTTGTCTGTACGTTATTTGCGAGTCGAATTAACTCAGGAAATTCCTTTGCCACCAAAATAAACAGAATGCATGCCAACGACTAGCCTCTGCTAGCCTGTATTGTTGAAACTATTCCCCATTTTCACTTCGTCGCACGCTAATACTGACAATGACGGTAGTCTAAGAACAGCTCAGATTGCTAAAGGTCGGATAAGTTTTTCTGTTTGGCCCAAAGTAATTCTCAAAGCTGCTCCAAGGTTCTGAAAGGATTCACTAGGAGATGACCGGCTTGTTGATCGAGATCAGTTTGCATCACCTTTTATGTCGATCCCGCTCTCGTGCTAAGTGTTTGTTTGTAAAACAAATTAGAAAAAAAAGTCTTTTAATGTCAACAACTTACCTTTGTCTCCACAATCCAAAAAGATTTAATTGTAACGGCTCCGTACGACCGCGACTACAACCACAAGTCGTTGTGACGACTGGACGGGTACAGTCAAGAAGGTCACTATGCACATCTGAAGGGCTTGAAACACGAAACGGATGGTTGCTTTCTTGAAACACGCACTGTTTTTTTTTTTTTCATGCAAAACGGACTGATATTCCAAGCATATATACATTTTGAGACTCTAGTACTCCTTTTCAAGTCTTTCTATTAATTTTCCTTACTCAACAATACATTTTTCAGCAGCTCTTACTTTTTTTTGAATAATCCCCACCCCTTACCCTACGTAAAGTTACAGTCGTGTCTGTAAATATATCCAAGCATGAACGCAACACCAAAAACAACTAGACGCTCCATGAGCGTACACTGGGTTGCCTGTGGTACGTGTTACTCAAAAACAGAAGGGACTGAGTTGGTTGGTATTAAACTGCAGCGTTCCAAACAATTTTTTTAATTCTGGGGTCATTAAGACCATTTAAAGTTACCCAGAAGTCCTACCAGCAGAGGCCCTTTGGCTCACACCCTCATACGACGAAACAGATCTTTTTCTGTTGTTAACAACCTCGCTACCAGCCTATTAATCATTTGTCAGAAAGAAAAAAAACCCTGTCATCTCTAGAAAAAATAGGCACGCATTGCGTACGTGTGGTAGTGCAGTAACACAGCGCTTTATTCCATATTGTCAACTGAGTTGCATTTTGTCTTCCAGGAGATTTAAGTTGTCTTTGCGTAAAATGTAGCTCTAGCAGTACACGATATTGTTTTGGCATTTTATATCATGGTAGTGCCATGGTAGAAGTCTTAGGTAGAAGACGTTTGGCTACTAGCAAAGTACTAAACCCAGAAAGTCCGAAGAAAATAAAAGGGAATCGAGAAACATTGACTTCTAGGCTGACATGTTGATCATTTTCAAGTTCGCTCACAACTTCTTTTCACCACAAGTTTAAGCGTGCACTCTGAGCCTCTCGCAGCTTTGTAATACAAAAGTTCACTGAAGTTACGCCCTTTCCGGCGGGGTTAGTATCTGGATGGATGACCTAAAAAATATACTACTTTTGAACAGAAGTATAGGACCGAAAATCCTATTTTAACGCTCAAAAATGCGAACTAAGCAAGGTACAGATTTTGTTAGCTTGCTTTATGCAAAACAATTATTGATGCAAAAGTAAATAAATACTGATACACAGTTTTTAGGAAGAGCAGAAGGAAGTTTTCAGGACGGCCGATCGAGAATAAAATATTTTGCTATCTGCAACAAAATTTACGACATGAAAACATTAATTTTGAGCCGCGAATATAAAAAGTTACCATCAGCGACAAACATTTTTGGAGATTTTTGCTACGTTTAATTTTGTTATTGTACTTTCGGCTGCACAAGTAAATCGAAAAATCAAAAGTGACATGGAATTCAGCGGGCGCCGTGATCAAGTTACCGCGGCGTGTTTACTCGCGAAACAGTGAAGCGTCTGTGTCAAATGGTGGCAAGATACAAGGTTTTTGTTTTTGTTAAATTTCCTTTTCTTTCAAGTGTTATAAAGTTTGACAAGAAATGTGCGAATTCAACAAAAAGATCACAATCGCCCAACTCTTGAGGTTGACCATTTTTCCGCAAAGTCAAAAATTTACTCTTCAAGGCGAGGTTATTTATCAGGTGATTCCATTGTTTTGGAAATAGCAGCTACTTTCTTATTCATCAGCGTCAAAATTCTTGCCGATTTTGGGGGTCATCTTGTTGAAACTCAAGCACGCTTCCAACAGACCTGTTTATTTTCGTGACTTACGCACGTGCTGCTTACAGAGCGCTACCACAAAATTCCTCCCGTATCACATTTCAACCCACGTATGCAAATTTGTTAAACTCGAAAATTATACAACATGATATTAAGATTCACAAGGCTGCAAATATCACAAAAACCTTTTCCAGCGAAAAATTTATTGAAACAAACAACATATTTGCTATTAGAGGCAAAAAACCCTTCCTATTGCAATTGCGTGCGTGCAAACAAGACACACAATCCGTGTCACAAAGCATATGCAATTAAATAAATTTCTGACAGTTCACATCAAACCTTTTTCGTAAGAGCCTTGACCGTAAATAATGAAGCACAAAAGAGACAACAAGCTTTCATTCAAATAATTCTTCGTGCACTGTCACATTTCCAATTATTTTTTTACCTTTGCAGAGTTGAGTACAAAATAAATGTAAATTGCCAGACAACTAAGATGCAACTTCAGTAAACAGTGTGATGCATTCAAGGCGTTCGATTCCTTCAATGTTTGTTAAATCCATAAAAACATTGCCATTTGATTTCAGTGTTTTATATAGTACTAAGTTAGTAAAATATTAGAAACAAAGCTCACTTGATATCCAACTGCGAAAAATGAAATTGTTGTCGAAGACCATTACTCGTCGCTTTAAAGATTCCAGATATTTATTTTTCACCGCCTGTCTTGTTCATCCAATTGACGTTCCATTCTTGAGCTCCACTTTATGGAATTCTTCTCTGTCTTGTTTGAACCCATACTGAGTTACCAGAGAATTTTTCATTTGGTTTCAGTGTTGTACATAACAGCACAGCTCACTTTGATTTCGGCTAGACGGGCGAAAGATTGTTGTCGAAGTCCATTACTCGTCGCTTTTAAGATTCCAGATATTTATTTTTCACCGCCTGTCTTATTTATCCAATTGACGTTCCATTCTTGAGCTCTATAAGGGTATATTTTGTTCAAAGATGCGCGAAAGCGCCATTCGCGTTACAATGACTTTCGACGCTATTTCAGGTTAATTAAATGGTCTCTGTGTGCACGAGAGAAATCTACGCATTACCCCAGCCCCCTCAAACCTAGCAAAATACGCACAGAAGACTCTATGCACAAAGACATCACTAAGCAGGGGAGTGACAGGCAAGACTTTTACCGACACTGTAAAAGATAAAAATAAAAATTAAAAGAAATGAAAAATATTACACATTTTCCGTCTGGGATTGCCATACTGGCAACCCAGTAACAAGAAACAGAAAGCATTTTACACCTCATGTGCTTAGTTGTGCAAGAGAAACAAAAGTAATTCCGGTTTCTTCCAAGTCTTTAGACCTCGAAAATCTTTATGTTTACTTCTGGATAAAGAAAAAGCAGCATGTCTTGGGCCAAAGAAATCGTTTCACGTTTACGCCGCGAACGAGACATCAGGAACCGAGAGTGGACTATGAAAGGCCCCAGGAAAAAATCTCCCCTCCAAACCTTCTTCGTTACCTTTTCTTGGCCAGCTTCTTCTGTGGCTATGCTTTTAACTCTCTAACGACAGCCAATGCAGGTCAAATCGACGATGAAAACGATACTATTCCGAGGCTGTAGCTGACCGTGCGAATTCTGGTCGCGACAAAGGTTGGTTTCCCGCTAAAACATGCTTGAGCGTGATGAAAAACCTTGCAAAGGCAAATATCAAAAGAATGATGACAGAAGTACACGAAAATGAGTACGAGGAGCTTGAATCTCCCAGGAAAATGGAGATTATTTTGGAAAAAAATGGGATTCCTTATGTTAAAGGTAGCTGTAAAAGGAATGTAAAAAAGGCGTCTTGACAACGCCTAAGGCCCACCAAGCCGATGTGTTAAAAACACTTTGGCTTTTCGTATTTGCAATAAATTTTACACTGCTGTAACATGCAGAAATGACAACGGATGTACAGAAAGACCGGCGAAAATGATTCGCGCCCAATGCTGCGACGGTACAATCATGACACTACCCAATGATATCTACTGAAAAGAAAGACGAAGATTGAAATTAGACTTTTTCTTGTTGGTATTTATAAAAAGGTAGACAAATGTTGGAGCCATAACCGCCGACAACGATAATTATTATTTTATTGAAGAATGTATATTAGAGCTTTGGTAGAGAATCCTTTTGTCAATAATTAAAGCATTTGGAGAGGAAAAACATGATCGTCGCCGCTTTTTATTGTTGTTTTATCTCCATGTGTTCGAAGAGTGAATTACCTCACTCAGATTTTATTCAACCAACGCCTGATTATTAATCCCTTCTTACCAACGTCAAAGACAAACGCGAACTCAACGACTTTCCAGGAGCGATTGATAAGACTACCAGGCCACCTTCATTGGTGAGACTAGTAGGAAATTGAAAACACGACTGACTGAACTCAATAGAGTGACTAAAAACGGTGGCCTAAGCAACATCATCTCTGAACATCATTTACTCAGGAACCTCATAATTGACTTGCGGACTCCGCTAAATTCACACCGAAAAGCTTTTTTTTCGCGATTCATATTTTCAGTAATGAAAGCCCTAATATAATTTCCTCATACCTCCTCAATGGTACAACATAAAAACGAACCTATATTAAAGAGGAAACGCCATTCTTCTTTGAAAGTCCGAGCTCCAATCAGTTACTGTTTACATCGAATGGCGTCTGTACGTTTATCATGCTTTTGCTATTCTACACTGTAAATAAATGAATGAATGAATGAATGAATGAATGAATGACGCACATATGTATGAGCGAGATTTCATTTCAATTGAGCAACGTGAAACCATATCACATAACCATTTGTACTAAAAACTAAAGAAAAGCTAACTGACCACCATGAATGATTAAGGTTTATTAGCTTCTATTTCGTGTCATCGAAATTGTCGTTTTGTCAGGGCGGCTTAGCAGTTATCAACCATACGTTCCACCTCTGCGACCCGGGTTCAACCCTCGGGCCCGAGGTTGTATGTGGGCTCAGTTTTTAGTCGATCTCAATCTCACTCTGAGGGTTTTTCTCCGGGTACTCCGGTTTTCCTCCCACCTCAAAATCGACTCTCAATGAGTCAATTTATTCAATTTTTCTTTTAGAGTAATGAATTGTTTACTGGTTCCTTTATGGCCCAGAAAAACTTATTTATTTCCATACATCGTCCAGGGACCTTCAGTATTGCAAACCAATCTTAAAGAGTTTCCTTGAATAGCGTTGAAATACTGTGTATCCGCAAACGGTCAACATTATCACTTCCTTTTCAAATAAAATATCACACGCTTAGTTTTCATTCTCAAAAGTAATACTCGTTACATCATTGATGTTTTTGTTTTGGTCCAAAAACATCGACTGAAAATACATAAAATAAAAACAGATATGCAAACCCAAGACGCAGTCCAGTCCTAACTCCCCCGAGTTTCTAGATGAGGTTATGGAAACACGGAAAAAAAGTCCTGTATTGCTTTTATAAAATATTTCTCAAAGATAATGCGACAAATGAAGGAAAATACTGGTTGTTTACCATTTACAAGTAGAAACCGGTTGGTACTAGGTTTGTTCAAATGGTAAGCAAAAACTCCCGACTGGGAAATTTAGTTGGGATCGGTGTGTACCAGTTACAAAATCCGTTCAAGGTTACCGAGAGAGTCTGGAGGGAGGCAAAATCATGGAGGAATGCAAATGGTAAACACATTCTCAATTTGGAAATTCCGTTTGGGAATTTTGGACTACCTTTCAAGAAATCCCGTTTTCTTCCGGAATTTTCCGTCTTGGAAGACCAAAATAGGCTTACCATTTACATTCCAACCGAAGTTTCCGGATTTTTTTGGTAAATGGTAAACAACCACTGGCTTTTCACTTCTTGATTGAAACAGATTTTCTTGATACACGCTCGTGTTTCCTACCAGCCAATCAAAACGCGCGTTTGACAATACATAACCAATCAAAACTCGTGTGATGTTACAGCGGTGTCTCCATACTCTCATTTAAACACAGTTATTGACGAATGAGAGTGCTGGCACTATCCTAATTATTTTATAGAGACACCAATAACAATAGAGAAATGTACGACTTTTGGTGGACGAACAAAAGAAACCAGTAAGAGATATTTTGTTTTCGTCCACCAACATCGCAACGATGACTTCACGTGAAAACCTCCTATAACTGTTCAATAAACTTTATTAAATTCTCCCAGAATTTAATTACAGCTTAGAAAATTAAATTATTTAAAAGAATTCAAAATAATAAAATTAGTGATATTAAATATCTGTAATTTAATTATAAATAAAACTATATTAATTTCTCTTATAATATTTTCTATAATAACTTTAAACCTAGAGGAGGGAGTCAATGAACCTGACGCCTTTTGGCAAATGTTTCCACACTATAATGACTGCTCCATACATAAAATTGCGCTGACCTTCCGAATCTGCAACAAATTCTTATTTCTAGTTTTGCCGTTGTGGATGTCTGATCTTTTCATAAACCTGTCGCTCAATTACGATACAGAGCTAAACGTTTCAGGCATTCAAAGGCCATTGCGGTACCTCTTATTTAACCTTAACATTTGATGCACTTGGACCTGTTTCAAATGTTTCAGAGAAACAGTTTTAGGGAAATTGTCCAACTCTGTCAGTGCTGGCGTGATATGATCGTATTTCTTAATTTTAGTGACAATACGTGGGGCACGTTTTTTAACTTTGCAATGTGAACCATGCAGCATTCCACGAATAAACGATACAAAGGGGTTAGGATGTTAAGAGAGAAAATTGAGAACGGTAAAGAAATGTACTAAAACTTTAAACGCACATGCGAGGCGTGCAAAGCCGATGTCTGTTACGTGTTGATTGTGTTTTGTGATGTTCTCGTAGCCGTCGTCGTCTTCCTAGTATTAGGGAGCTTAAGATCTACGACTACGACGTCGACAAAAACGCCACAAAACAATGATATCATTGGTTAAAAGAGCATAAACAATCGTGCTGCACGTGCAGCACGGATTTTAGCTCATATTTGTGCGGTTCTCTGCGTGACGACGACGTGAAATCACTAAGTTTTAGGTTTTGACGACAACGCGAGCCTGCAACAGAGAATCTTTCATTCTCTATTTTCAGTCTGAAACCGCTCGTACCAATTTATTTTTAGGATACTTTGCCCACATTGTACGAAGTGAACGAGATGGAATAATCGCGAAAGACTTTTACTAGAGCGAAGTTGAATTTTGAGGTGACGTTTTGGTCGACGTCGCCGTCGTAGATCTTAAGGTCCCTATTCTCTACAACTCAGTCACACGCGCCTCTCAACGACTTTTTTTACTTTTCGAAAATAAATTTAGGTGGACGTCAATCAAATGTTTCCATGGTAATAGTCCTGCCCACTTGGCAGCAGTCGAATTCGCCATCATGGAAAACCACATTTGATTGACGTCCACCTTAATTTTAGTTTCAAAATAGGAAAAAATGTAGACTGGTAACCGCTGTAATGTCTTTTGTCTTGTTGCTTATGTTTTTAAATGAGTTGTTATATCGATCTATGATTGGCAAACAGAAATCACGCCACCATTTTGCCCAATCAAAACACGCACTCGCGCACAGCGTCATGCACGTGCTCTTCCGCGATGTGGTTGCGAGTGGTTTTCGTTGTCACTATAATTAGTTTACTTAATTTCCTACCATTGTGATTTCTACGATACTGGATTGACAACCAACTACAAGGTCATGTCCTTACGCAGTTAGAGGTAATTCCAAATTCCTTTCCGTTTGCAAACCTTACAATCTTTATCTCTCTTCTGCAATGCTTGTGTCTCTTGCAAACGGGAATTGTAAAGAAGTAATTATGAATGATGCGATAATCCAGCCGTTTTATACAAGGGTTGTTATCGTAAGAATTTCTTGTTAAAGTTGTGTTTTCGAAGCCGTCTTCAACAATTCCGCCGTTAAGTCCTGATGGGTCAAGTTCCTCCCGCGTTTGTGCGACTCTTCCTTTTTCTTGTTTATCGCCGTCAAAGCTGGTTTCCTTTGCTGCTTGAGCAATGAATGAAGTATCTTTATCACCGGCACGTTTCTCAGCGTTTGGAATTCTTGTCCCGTTGTCAGGCTTTGCAATCACTTTCGAAGTCTCAAGGGAAGAGACTTTGGAAAGAGGCAAAGATTCTCTGGGTCTGGCGTCGACTTTCCAACCACAGGTCAGCAATGAGACCATCAATGCAAAGTTGAGTAAACGTCGCAGGAAAAACTGCAAAAAATTAAAAAGGCTAAAGCAAAGAAGGCTGATTTTTTGTTGTTAAATGCCTTGAAATAGACCAATTTTGCGCATCGGGAATGAACTTTTTCCTTGAGGCCCTTCGTTTCTGTGAAATCACGAAAATAGCTTGAACATATAGGCAGGCTCTGTATTTTTGTGGTCGGACTGGGGGAAGCCTACAATAAAGGCAGTCTAAAGGCTCTAGAAATGGAAGGAGGTCAAGTTCGTCTTCCCTGAATTGGCCATTTCATTGATTTACTTTCATTGTTAATTTCAGTTTACAGTGTCCCCAATTAGCGCTCCAGCGCTAGAACGACTAGACACTTAAAAAAAATTCCTTTTCTTTCCTTTTGGTTTTCTCGTAAAAATGAGATATGTTCATCGCATAAAAAAAAACAGTATTTCTGCCAAAATTAATTATAAAATAAAGAAAATGGAAAAACCAATATCTTTACCTTAAACAACCAATTTTAGTTTGTAAAAAAACTTGTCTATTCTAGGGTGTAAAGCATTGCATCCCATTCACACTGATTCAATAGCAAAATTTCTCTTTTTCCTCGCGAAAACCGCGAAGCAAACAATCTTCATCAATACTTGCATTTTTACCAGTATTGACCGGGCACTAGCATCACGCATGCGTGGATTTTCCCACCCTTTCTTATCTTTTAATGAATGGCCGATGTAGATGCTCGCAGGATCATCATCTTTAAGTCTCCACTAAACTTATTTTGAAATATTTGTGCACACCAATTTCTCACTTTCGCAGTAAAGCTGTTACGTCGTACGTGGTTGTTTCAGTAGCATAGGAGTTCGTCGTTTAACTTCCTTTGTTATTCGTTCGTGTAGCAGACCGTGGAGTTTGCTGCATTGACCGCAACAATTGCTTTGTTTTGTGGAACAAAAGAAGTCAGTGAGGCCTTGATAGAGCAACGTATGTGTTCTGAAGACAGACGACCAACATTGGCAAATACAGCTTGCTCTGACTGGAGTAAACGCACATAGCCGACATGTGCAAGAAAGAACATTTCACTGTTCACCCTCTAAGGCAGTTTTCAAAATACTAATTAACTTAAATCTCACCATCATATCATATAACATAAAACATTAAGCCATTTTAAATAGTTACCTGTTGGAGGACATTGCCAAACATTTTTCTATGACTTGCACTGGGCGGGCCGTAACGACTTATAGGTACGTTTTGATATAATTCTTGTAGCTTAAATGATAAAAGCTCATCCACACCGACTTTTATTTATACCATCGGTAAATCTGGCTGATGATAAAATTATCGGGCTAAAAATAAGTTTGTGTTTTCCCCCAATTTCAGCTATTTTTTTAGTTCTATGAGTAATGCTTCCTCGTTCTCTAACCACATTAATCACAGCTCGAAACTTTTCAGAGTTTGTTCTATCGAACACAGATTTAATTAATGCGTGTAACTGCTTCCTCACTTGTTTTCAAACCGTTCCTTGAACAACTTATAGTCAAATTGACAACGGACGTTACTGTCCGTTTCATTTTTTGGCAAAATGTTCAATGCTTCAACCGTTTACGAGACCCAAAATCACTAATAAGGAACATTAATTAGCTATGCATGGAAGGTTTAATTGTAAAATCTTAAAGGACTTGATCTTCACACTGTTTGCACATTCGTCAGTTAAAACACTTATTTATGTGGACGATAATACGTGTTGCGATTTCCATATGCTTGACTACCGAGTTAATTTGGTGCCATTTCTGAATATACATTCCATTGCAAGCCACGTAAAATTATAAGTTTCACACGAAAGAGCTGAAACACATGCCACGGCCACACGGCCTAGCCGACTATGTAAACATTGCAGTAGTGAAGCAGCTCTCAAACATTGCAATGGTCAGGTTTGCTTCGTGTTCCAAATCAAAGCTTTGCTATTTTATGCAGTGACGCCATCATATCTTCGATTTAATTCCAGCTTTCCGGAATTTTACGTACAGTTTTTAAGGAAAGTAATTTGTTGTTCCCGCATAGTTTTCAAATTCAAGATAAACAAATGCAATATTGTGTTAATTCAGTTCAAGAACGTCTGTTATCATCATTTAACTAATGCGTTTCAGGAGCATTTGCGTAGGTGTTAGAGAAAACTGCATCCTGGGCAAAAGCAGTCACATCGGCGACACCAACCCAAAATCAACTTCTCGGATATATTTTGAAGAGAGAAACTATATATTCTTCAACTTAGCGAAATTTCAAGTTTTTTCTGTGAAATGGTACATATGATAGAATGTAATAATAATAATAATAATAATAATAATAATAATAATAATAATAATAATAAATAATAATAATAATAATAGTCGTATGCGTCTTAAAAACGCGCGTGATTAAGCTCACTAATAATATATCAGTTTCGTAAATGTTTCATCGACTTATAATGGACCCAAAAGTATAACCGGAAAAATGGCGATGGAAAACAGGAGTGGTTGACCTCAGGCTATTGTTCACAAAATCAGTTACAGCAACATTATGATGTCATATCGATGATTTTCGCAAAAAGGTGTTCTTAAAGATAAAGTAAATATTCCCATTTCTTGCAAAATGTATAGACTTTCCTTGTTCCTCTTCCTGATAAGAAATGGTTGTGTGGGATCTCGCAATTTTACATTGACGAGAAAGATTCCTTTGGATAGGCAATATTTTTTTTGTAAGGCTTGTAAAAAATGCCCGACTACAACGTTATTGGGACGATGTTACTGTTCGGACAAATTCTTTTTCAAAACAGTGCATCTAAATATTTCAGTCTTGATTTGAGAAAAAAAAAAAACCCTCAGCGCAGTGCTATATTGAAAGGGTCATTCTTCATTGGACCATGACTGCAGTCAATCTTGACCATCTGCTTTCATGCTTCCGGTACTTAATGCATTCTAGGATACTCGTTGTACTACCGTTCTACGTGAGTGAGAAAGAACTTCAAAGGGTTAAATTCAAGAACTACTTCCATAAATGAGACTCCTACCAGATTTGTCATAAAATGTTTGGGTCACACTGCACAAACAAGATGAAAAGGAATTGCAAAATAGCTAGTTACAAAAGTATTAACTGACGTTTTTTTATATTTCAGTTTTTTCCCAAGTTGTTCGTTGACGAACATTAAGCTGTCTGTTGACGTCATCGTTTATCCATCTCTTAAGAAATATAAATAAAGCGATTTGAACGGTATTGTGGTAAATAATCGTCACGTGCTCTGGTCATCTAGTTTCTTTGCACGTGCAAAGCGTCGCAAAATGTGGAAGGGCAGGATCTACAGAGAAGACTTCACCATCCAGCAGCTTAGCACCGTCGACACCTTTAAGTCATCCACTGGATATTAGATAACGATTGACCAATCTACATCTATAGCAGGCTTATACTCCCAAATGTTGTTAACACGTTCCTTGATTAAAACCGGAGAATAAAGTGGTAAACAAGCAAGACGATAGAAAACGAACAGATTAAAAGTCCCCTCAAGACAGCAAGACACTGTATGATTACTTCAATATTAATATTAAACTGGTGTCGTATGTATTATTTGAGCAAACATCGAAAACTGAATATAAAAAATGATCATGCATATACTATACTCTTAAGAGTTTGCAAGAATTAAAATTTGGCAATGTGAATTTATATCCATTCTCGCTCTACTCAAGACAACTTTGCGTTTTCACTCTCGAATGAATTTCAAATTAGTAAATAATTTTCCCTGTCATTGCGTGTTTTAATAGACATAGAAATAAACTGGTGTTGTCAAAAAATAAGCGTTGTTTAATAAAATGCAATATATTATCTTCTCTTATTCCTCGGAAATTTGTTCAAGAAGCAATTTTATCGTCAAGATATCTGCACGTAGGCAATGAAATGGTCAACATAGCGCTGGAAAAATGTCAACTTAACGGAAACTAAACGCGGAAGTATTCGAGGGCTAAGTTTCGTGATCTATAAATATACTTACATATTAATCACTTCGGCCGTTGTGCTCAGTTTGACAGACCCGTTGCAGAGTCCTAGAGAAACCCATGAAGTGATTAGAAGAACGTGAATTTATATTTGGAGATGACGTTCTCGTTGCCGTCGCCGTAGTTGTTGCTTAAGCTCCCTATTATTTCCCTTTATTGTAAGAATTTCATTCGGAAAGGAAAGTTTGTAGCAACATTGCAGGAACAAAATTGGCATGAACGGTGTGGTTGTTTGGGAAAAAATAAAATGCTTCGTCAGGTTCTCACGTCCTCTACACATCCTCAAATTTGGTCAATTCACGTCGTTAGGGAGCTTACGCAAGAACGACGACGACGGCTACGAGAACATAAAACAATGGGTTTAATGAGCACGTGCCCTGCACGTGCGTTTTGCATTTTGGAACATTTTTTCGCCGTCCTCGTCCTGACAACGAGGACGTGAGAACATAACGAAACATTTTTAATTTTCTCCCCTAACAACCATACAATTCATGCCAATTTTATTCCTGCAATGTTGATACACACTTCCCTTTCCGAACGACTTGGGGCATCGCGCAGAATTGTATGACACATCCGGGATATTCTGAGACGACAAATGACATGAGACAATAAAGTAAAATGGCCGCAACAGGGAAAGGTCCCCCTGCGTTTTACTCTGTTACAGCTTAACTATATAAAATATGGAAAGGGTTGCATATGGCTTTTAAAGAAGAAATTCTCATAATAAAATAACAACCATTTTTGACTCGGTACCATCTCGTTTAACCTGTATCAATTTTGTGTTCAACTTGACCTATTTTGGGTAAAATTGAGTATGGGAAATAGCTGTATGATAACTTTGAGACTGAATTTCTTCCAAATGAAGATGTCAACATGTTGGGTTGCATATGGATATGTTTTCTTAAAAAGTATAAAGGGCTCATGCAACATAGGAAGGGAATCCGATGTCTAGAAGTAGTATCAAATCCAGCATTTCTGAAACATACATTTTCTCTCTTTGATTCCTCGCCGTCCTAAGGGCCTTTGGGAGTTGAATTGATTCATTTTGAACCTTGCGCGTGCATATTAATGACTCTCAGCTCCACCTCTATGAACAATGGCAATAGACCTAATCGGCTAACTCAATGTTGTACCCAATTCAAACCCTTTGGGAATAAAACGTTTTGTTCCAGGTATTTCCATATCATTTACATATGAATGCTGCATTATCATGCAAATACAACACACAAAGAATCTTAATCTCGGGAGATTTGAATTGGGTACAACATTGAGTTAGCCGATTAGGTCTATGTTTCGCCTCATTTAAGCATGAAATCAGTAATAGCTGTGAAAATGGCGGTCAATGTCTCGCTCGTTTCAACATTGTTGTGTTGAAGGTGGTTTTAAGCAACTGTATGGTTTAGGTGTTAATGATCCTTTTATATATTTTATTCCATTTGAACGGATCGAGAATTGAATAATTATTTTCAACAAACAAAAGACGTTCTCACTGAGACACTAGCAAATCACGGACAAAAGATAAAATGAAAGAGGCTTTTTCTTTGATGACGCTGTGAAGACAACCGGCAATGAACGGAAAAATGCTTCGTGAACTCGCTCTACAGGTCTGTTTTTCAGAAAAAAAAAATCGATCGGATATTTAGACATTGCGCTGGTTTATTTCAAGATTTTTCTGAGTAGCGGGTAGCGGATAAAGCATGAGGAATAAGCAAGCATTAAGCCCCCGTAACTATAACTTTCTCTACAACACTTCTATTCTGATGGTCTGTTGAACGAAATAAACTCATATCGTACCTGGAAAATTTATTCTGCTCATCTTAACGTTTGATTGACAGTTGCGGAATTCGGAGAAGGAACTTTAGCATTCCCAAAGCTAAATCAGTTGACCAATCATATCGCACCAGTGCTGAATGCGTGTTTCTTTATGCCGGACTTGCCACATATTTTGCACTGCAAGTAAATGTCACGGAAGACAATAGTATTCTGCGCGATGGTTATAACGAAGTTACTGCAATAACGGGAAATGATATTTTCAGACGACGTTCTCGTTGATATGGTCGTCGTCCTTGCGTAAAGCAATTCATTTAAACTCGGATTGGCAAAATATTAATTTTTCCCAAAATAAAACAGTTGTTAATTACAGTCATTTTCCCGAATATTGAACTGAACGGACAAAAATTTGCTCAAGAAGTTTCTTGATTGCTTCGCCGGATTGGTTTGGACATGAAGTTTCGATACGAGAATCTGAAGTGCGACTTTTCATTGATGTTTTTGAAGTAGAAGAAGAAAAAGTCGTAACTTTCAAGTCAGTGGTAATTCACCGTTGCTTTTAGCGATGTGTTTCAGAATTTGAAGATAAATATGGAAGTGCGCAAGTATGCTTGAACTTACTCAAGAGCAAACTATTGCCTGATTCGAAAGCAAATGCGATTTGTGAACGCTCCGGGTGGTTCTCAGACGCAACGCGTTTCAGCGAATAGCATTTGCGTATTGGACAAATACTTGTAGACAGCCACTCTTATGTTTACTTCAGCAATCACCGGGCGTTTTCCATTTACACAAAATTTCCGGAAATTTCGGTGGAAATTTCCATCGGGTGAAAAACGTGTTCCATTTAACTCAGGTCCGTTCGCCGCCCGGTGATTGCGATTTTACGCGCCAAAATTAAAAAATGTGGCCGTGAATAGCCTGGAAGTGGTGAGACCTTTCAAAAGTTGTAAATGGAACACACATTTCCATCGGAAAGTTTCCAACGGGAAAACAGGACTACCTTTTGAGAAGTTCCGTTTATTCCGGAAATGTTCCAGTGGAGCGAACCAAAAACGTGTGTTCCATTTACATCCCAACCGGAATTTCCGGAATTTCTTGGTAAATGGAAAACGCCCACCATCTTTTGTGTCACTACCTCGTGGTCTGTTTTATCACTTGGTCCATCATGCCTAGTTAACATTTCGTGGCAGCATACTTGACAGCCACCAAATGGGTGTGCAGAGTTAGTTGAAATGAGAAGAGGGTTCACTTTTCGGGGGATTGTTTTATGGGTAAGTCTTGAAATTTACCAAGATTTCGCCTTCCAAAAAAGCAATTACTGTTGACGTAGAAACTATTATAGAAATGAAATTAGTTTGCGGCATTTTTGAGGCCAAACAAGCGTTCAAATTATAGTATTGACAATAAACAATTTTCCTCTTACTTACTTGATGGCGTCAAACTCTTTTATCACGCGCGGAGTTCTTTCATTCTTTCCTTTCCTTAGAAAGAAATGGTTATGGCAAATAGCTTGGCATCTTTCTTGGATCAAAGATGGGGCCAAGCCCCTTAAACCGGCTAATCTGAATAAATCATTACTTTACTTTGCAAAGGAAAAATCGTCCGGGTGAGAGCTATTGGTCCTTGGTCCTAGTAGAGCAGTTTTCAATTGAGTGTCGTAAAACCAAAACCAAAGTAATTACTTTGGCCAATCAAAAAGGTCGGAGACAATCCAGTAAACCAATCAAAACTCGAAGTAATTACACGCAGCCGACACAAAGCGCGGGAAAATGTGCACACGCGAGCCACGATTGGTTTTGGTTTCACTTCTGATTGGTTGAAAAAATGGCGCGAGAACTTTGAACCAATCACTGAGTGAAGTAATCATAAACCAAAGTAATAATCTAATTACCTTCGACACTCAATTGAAAACCACTCTATTGACAATAAACAATTTTCCTCTTACTTACTTGAAGGTGTCAAACTCTTTTATCACGCGCGGAGTTCTTTCAATTCTTTCCTTTCCTTAGAAAGAAATGGTTATGGCAAATAGCTTGGCATCTTTCTTGGATCAAAGATGGGGCCAAGCTCGTTAAACCGGCTAATCTGAATAAATCATTAATTTACTTCGCAAGGGAAAAATCGTTCGGGTGAGAGCTATTGGTCCGTGGAGGGACTTTCGTTGCAATTGTTGACATTGACTGACATTTCGACATCCAGAGAGGAAGTTAGTCCGACAGTCAGGAAACTAGTGTAGTGTGAGTTCATCGTTTTAAGTTTCACCATGAGTAAAAGTTTAATTTTTCTTTTTCTTTGGATTTCAAAACTATGATATCTAAACTTGAAGTTATCTGGAATTTTCCTATTTAATGGTCCAGCATTCTTGAGAGAGCTGGATCCAGGAGAAAATAAAGTCAAAGACTCAGTAGGAATACAATGCGCGTGTGCGCGGCAGACTTAATATGCAGCATGGGAGTTCAGCACTTTTTCCTGGATCCAAACCTCTGAGGTCCATTCGGTCAGTTTTGAATGTCATGGCGGACCGTGAAATTTAAAACTCACACTGAAAGCAAAAAGCCTTTGAATGAAAATTAAAACTCAGCATTTTGCCAGACAAGTGCTAAGCAAACACACTTTCAAAATCTAAAGAAAAAAAAAAGGACGTCATTTTTTTTCTGGTCTTTGTCAGTAGAAATGTGATCTTATTGGTCGGTCTAGTCAAACGTGATGTCGCTGGCTGGGAAGACTGTCGGTGATACATCTTGATCCGTAGAAGCGTTGTTTAACACTTTTGTCGGTTTCGTCAATGAGTCATTTGTCTGGTGCCGGTTCTGTCAGTGAAGTTTGATACATCAGCTTTCTGGTGTTAGAGGTTGGCATATATGCGCAGTCATTTTTGTGGTTTCTCAGTATAATTGGTGCTCAGCAATGATGTTGTTAAGATCACCGTTTTAAGTCGCTCCGTTGTGTTCAGTCATTTGTGTTTTCAATTTCCTACTGGCCACACCAATGCAAGTGGCATGGCAGTCTTATAAACTGCTCCTGGTGTGTCGTTGTGTTCGCGTTTGCCTTTGACGTTAGTAAGAAGGGATTAACCATCAGGAGTTAGTTGTATATAAAGTGAGTAATATAACGCCATTCACCCAGGCCTTCAAACACGTGATGACAGAACAACATTAAAAAGCGAGTTTAATTTAATGGCTTTTGATTCCAAATACTTTAATTGTTGAGAAAAAGATTCTCTTCGAAGCCATATAGCCATATATATTCTTCAATAAATTATCGTCGTTGGTTATGGCTCCAATATTTGTCTGAATTTATTTATAAATATATACCAACAAGAACAAGTCTAATTCTGTTGTCTTTCTTCTCAGTAGCAATCAGTGGGTAGTGTCACGCTTGTATCGGTACCGTCGCAGCATTGGGTGCGAATCTGTATCGCCGGTCTTCCTCTACATCCGTTGTCATTTCTGCAAGTTACAGCAGTGTAGAATTTATTGCAAATACGAATAGCCACGGTGTTTTTAACACATCGGCTGTGTTGGCTTCTTGGTCGGCCTGAGGCGTTGTCAAGGAGACTTTTTACATTGCTCGCACAGTTACCTTCAACATCTCTAAGGAAGCCAAGAGCTAGAGTCAACAAAAGAGCGAACTTAACCTGAAAAATAAAAACAAACCCGTCGACATTTAGGCAAAATGATGATGATGACAACAACAACAACAATAACAATGCAGATAACAAAAGTTCGATATCCCAGCTTAGTTGCGGCTTGATGGAGTTCGTCCTGACTGACTCCTTCAGCCAGCTAGGCAAGTGAAAATCTCTGGTCTGGCTTGCCTTTTGGTACAATTTAATTTGCTTTAACTGGCTAGAAGCACGCTATTGTGTTGGTTAGAGATATTAACACCCCGTTTACACGGATCCGGACAAATTTGTGCTCGGAGAAAAACTTGCACGGCTCCACCTTGCGTTCACACGGGACCGGTGGAACGGGACGAATTTTTGAACGGCTAAGGCTACGTTTACACGGGTCTGGAACAATTTGGCACGGACAAATTTTGTACCTGGACCGCCTGTTTACATGGAACCGTGCAAATTCTGTTACAGATGGCAATGGTGTTTACATGGGTCCACGCAAATTTTGAGACCAGTCGCGGCATTTGAATGGCTTTTTAAAAATCTCTGTGATTGGTTAAGCTTATGTTTTTAGCCAATCACGTTGTAGTGAGGTGCGGTACGCGGCAAATCAAACGTGGCTTTCTGGTCTGAGACTTTTTCCACGACCGGTTGTTTTGTGAGCTGTACATGCTTACGAAGAAATTCAATCAAATGTGTACGTTGCCTCGATCGATGAACATCGGAGACAATGGCCATTTGTAGCAACGTGTACTGCAGTAGCCCATCTAATCCGGCTCAAAAACCGATGCATGCAACTGCCTCTATCCTGCTTTTGTTAATTTGCTTTGTGTCAACAACATTTTTGCTTAGAAAAAAACGTAAGTAGATTCCATGTCTTAACCGCACTAAACGTGTTTTTTCAGGTCCCAAACTTGCACACTCAGCCGTTCAAAAATTCGTCCGGTTCCACCGATCCCGTGTGAACGCGAGGTGGAACCATGCAAGCTTTTGTCCGTGCAAACATTTGTCCTGACCCGTGACCATGAGATTACTGAAATGCTACGGGGCTATAATAATATTGACGTCTCAGGTTTTGTTCGTTCCCTGCTGGATGTTGGCACACATCATCAAGAAAAGGTAGATAATTTAACTTTGAAAATGAAAAAAAAACAAAACACTTAATGTCTTCTGGACCCTGTGAGTATGCATGCCTCAGAGTGACTTTCCTGACAGGTGTCACCGTTGGGCTTAAAAATCCTCTCCACTGGCCTTAATTGGATCTGAATGAATAATAATGATGATGATACTACTACTACTACTACTACTACTACTACTACTACTACTACTACTACTACTACTACTACTTCTAACTACTACTACTGCCCCTGCTGCTGCTGCTACTACTACTACTACTACTACTACTACTACTACTACTACTACTACTACTACTACTTCTTCTAACAATAATTCAAATAATTGACAAAATTGGTGTTTGCTTGTCTGTTGGGAACGGCGAGTATCCTGAATGATAAGTGCTGAACCCCTGAAGTGAAGCCAGGGATTTGACCTGGGCCCGTTTGTTAAAAAGCCGATTAACTTAATCCAGGAAAAGCGTAAAATTTTCTTCCATGTTTTCAACTTTTTGGTGAAAGAGTGTTTGGCTGATTTTTGTTTTTCAAGATTGACTTCCTCAGTCTAATATAAAATTTTTCCGAATATCAGCGTTGAACAGCTTTTGGGAGTAGAGAAATAAACTCCTTGGTTAATTCTTAATTCCACCGAGCCTTGGTGTTCAAATAGAAAAACCGGTATAAACACCAAAATACCAAGAAAACTGATGATTCCTCCATTTTCTTAAAAGACCACTAATAGCTTACAATGATTCAAACTTTCCAAAAAGACCTGGAAACAACTTATCAGTTTGAGATAGTTAACTTACCAGTTTAAGACAGTTGTTCATTATGAGTTCTTTGTGCGTTCTTCCACTGAGTATTCGTACCGTCTAAAGCTGATCTACTGCGATCAATGATGATGAAGCTCTCCTTGCCATCAGCATTTATACTTTTTAGCCAATCCAAGCTAAAAATAAGTTGTAATGTTCCTGCTCCGTGATGTAGTTAACTTTCTATTTAATTCTCTTCTCGTGTCGTGCTGAAGGAAAAACTTGGCCATGGTTCACTTATTAACTAAAGACCTTTGCGTTTCCTTTCCTTGCTGGTTAGAAATGCTCTAAAATAGTCGGTTTTAGATTTCTTTTTCTTGCTTTTCGAACGCGGAACCAATCAAGGAGAATCATCACTGGAAAAAAGACCGGTTACGATTGTGTGCCTGAACACTAGTTTTAAATGAACAATTTAAAATGAGAAATATTTTAAACGCTGATAATTAAGATAAAGTGGATAATATAAACAACTCTGCCAAAGTCTTTTTATTTGTGAGCGGCGGAAATGATGGCGTTGTCAATACTTCCCATGGACATCGAACAGCTACAACTATCGAGCCTTTACAAAGAACTCGCTGAAGCATTGAAAAGGGAGAAGAGATCTGCAAGGTGCGAGGACACAGCTAATTACACCCGAACAAAAACAGTCATCTTCACGGTTCCAGTGGTTTAAAAGCGTTGATTTGTTAACATTTTCTGAACCAAATTTACTACAATCAATTGAACCTGAATCGTTTCAATTAATCCGTTCTAGCGCTTTATTTTAACATTTGGGATCTTTGCTCATTTTAGTGTCATTTCTGTTAAATAGAGGGCGTTATAGTCGTATCTCGAGCAAGGTATGTCATGTTCTTACAGCAATATTTTTTCTCATACTCCACTCAGACCCCCCCCCTCATCTGCGAATAAAAGATATCTTCAGCGTCACTCAATTACAAGTGCAACCAAACGGGCAATGTTCAAAGCAATGGAAAAATAAGATACTCTTCAGCCCTTTTACAATTCTTCATGAGTAGAGAGATTCAGCTTCGCTGTTTGCGGCATGAAACGGCAAATAAGGAAAGAAATATATCAAACATGTTTCTTTATTATTGGCAAATCGCAATTTTTTTCTTCACTTTTGCAGTTTCCCGCCGTACGATGCATAAATCTCTGAATGAATGAGCAGCCGAGGAATCCTCGACATTTTAAGCGCATAATAAACTATTATTTAGAAGCGAATATCTTACAGGGAAATCAACTCAATTCTGACGGATTTCCTGTTGAAGGTTTCAGATCACTTAAAAGTTCCTCTACTTAGCAACTTGTTTCAGCGACAAAAGAGGGAGTGAGTTTTGAAAGCAGCTTTGATTTAGTTTTTCCTGAAACGCTCGAACAACCTGGTGATACTCGTAAATAGATTAACTTTTCGATTCTCAAATAATGCTTATATGAACCTTATCCAATAACAAAAGAAAAAGAATCACCTGCTTGTACAAACAAATATCTTAACGTGTAGTGTTAACTTGATGGAAGATGCTCGCTCGATATTTTTTCCACTTGACATATGATTTAGCCCAAATAAACAAAAAAAATAAGCTGGCGATTAAAAACAAAATATAGTTGTTTTATTTGGGTGTAATTGGCTGTGTCTTCTCTGACTATAGATTTTTTTCTTCCTTTTCAATGCTTCAGCGAGTTCTTCCTAAATGCTCGATAGTTAGAGCTGCTCGATGTCCATGGAAAGTATTTGACAACGCAATGGTTTCCCCCGCTCACTAATAAAAATCTTTGACGGAGTTGTTTGTACTACCCACCCTATCTACGCTATCAACGTTGAAGTGAATCCAGTCTCATTTTGAATTGTTCTTTTAAAACTAGTGTTCGGGCAAAATTAATCATTCTCGTTTTAAACTATGATTGCTCTTGATTGGTTTCGCGTTCGAAACACCAGAAAAAAATCTACGACAACCGACTATTTTAGGGCAGCTAGGTATCAAAGGAAGCGAAACGGTTTTTTGTTAAGAAGTGAAGCATGGAAAAGGTTTTTCCTTCAGTTTGACACGTGAAGAGAATTAACCAGAAAATTAACTACAACGCGGAGCAGGAACATTACAACTTATTTTTAGCTTGGATTGGCTATAAAAGCTGATGGCGAGGAGAGCTTCATCATAAGTGATCGCAGTTGATCAGCTTTAGACGGTACGAGTACTCACTTGGAAGAACCTTCAGTGAAATCACAATGAACAACATTCTCACACTGGTAAGTTGTTTCCACGTCTTTTTGGAACGGCAGAGCTTGAATTGTTGTAATCTTTCAGGTTTTTTTTTAAGAAAATGGAGCAATCAATGTTATTATTATTATTTATATTATTATTATTATAATCATTATTATTTTTAGTGTAATTATTATTGTTATATGGAGTTTTCTTAGTATTTTGATGTTATACCTGTGTTTCCATTTGAACACCAAGTCAAATCTCTAGCATGACGTCACATGTTACTACCCACAAATATTTGCACGATGAAACCTCGTTTAGCTTAGTTTTATCCAAGTAAATATTCACTTGACACTCCTTCTTTAGTGCGTGTTTAGATCCAACTATCATTATCGGTTAGGCCCGTTTTAAACGTCGCATTTCACATGAGCCGAACTAATGCAAATGAGCGAAAACAATGGATTTTTCATTTGTATTAGCCAGATAAATATTTCCACGATATCGGAATTTTTTCCACGAGATCGGAATATTATCATCATCATCATTTGAGATATCACATTGACCAATTAAGGCCAGTGGAGACGGATTTTTTAACCCAATAGTGGCGCCCAGCTTCTCGCCAGGCAACCACTGTCAGGCATATATGCTCACTGGGACAAGCAGATTGTAAATTTCTTTTTAAGTTTCAAAATTATATTACCTGCCTTGTCTTCACGAAGTTCGTCCCACAACTAGCGGGGAAAGAACAGGTCTGAAAGGACAATATATTAGTATAGTCCCTGTAGCACTTGGTCTTGGTCTATTTAAATTTTCAAACCAACACAATGGCGTGCTCCTACCCAATTAAGGCAAATTAAATTGCACTGAAAGGCAAGCCAGACCAGAGGTTTTCTCTTGCCTAGATGGAGGCCTTTGTTGCCCAGATTATTAATTTGGCTGAAGGAGTCAGTCACGACGAACTTCATCAAGCTGCAAATAAGATGGGATATCGACATTTTGTTATCATTATTACTATTATTGTCGCGGGAGGCAAAGATAGACACCTAACTCTCACGGTGCCTCTCTCCGCCCAGGTGTATAAATGGGTACCGGCAAATCTAATGCTGGGGATAACCCTGCAATAAAGTGGCATCCCCTCCAGGGGGAGTAGAAATACTCCTGGTCGCTTCATGCTACAGAAACCGGAGATAAGTGCCGGCCTGATGGGCCTTCTAGGCTCGTAGCAGACTTTACCTACCTATTTATTCTTATTGTTATTGTTTTCATCATGATCATTTTGACTAAATGTCGATGATATTTTCCTTTTCAGGTTAAAGTCGCTCTTTTGTTGACTCTAGCTCTTGGCTTCCTTAGAGATGTTGAAGGTAGCTGTGCGAGGAATGTAAAAAGGCTCGTTGACAACGCTTCAGACCCACCAAATGGCCAATGTGTTAAAAACACCGCGGCTATTCGTATTTGCAATAAATCCTACACTGCTGTAACTTGCAGAAATGACAACGGATGTAGAGGAAAACCGTTGAAAAAGATTCGCGCCCAATGCTGCGACGGCACAAGCGTGACACTACCCACTGATTGCTATTGAGAAGAAAGACAAAGAAATTGGACTTTTTCTTATTGGTATATATTTATAAATACATTTAGACAAATGTTGGAGCCATAAACAACAACGATAATTTATTGAGGAATGTATATTAGGGCTTCGTAGGGAATCTTTTTGTCCACAATTAAAGTATTTGAGATAAAAGACATATGATTGTCACTTTTTAATGTTGTTCTGTCTCTACGTGTTCGAAGGGTGAATGGTCTTACTCACTTTTTATACAACCAACTCCCGATGATTAATTTTGGACCAAAATTCGTCTTCAGCTTACTGGTCTGTTAGCACGTCGTACAGAGGTGCTGACAGAGAAATCAATATCGAAGACGAATTTGGTTCCTTATTCATCTCAAGTATAAATTCGGCCTGCATTATTGGTTGAAGGAGAGAAAATTGTCGAGGTGCAGGAACACGCGCGGCACGCATTCTACAACATTTCTTTGTCGTACTATGCATCATATGCACTTTTTAGGTGGGCTTCTCTAAGAGAGGGTGGCTAAACCCACCCAATCAACACCCGAATCACCCACCCCCCCCCCCCCCCCCCTCTCCCTTGATCCGCCCTTGGAAGAACAAGAAAATCCGTGAAAAGTTCAGCTGTTTAGCAATGTTTTTATCCGCGACTGAAGTTGTGCGCCTACTGAGGCGTTACGTGAGCCAAGTCTTGAATTTCTTCAGCCGCTCTGATTGGTGCAGTCGAAATTATCACGCGCCTGCAACGCACCAAAAAATACTGTTTTTCACCAGCGGGAACAAATGCCACAGTGGGCTGCACACGGGTTACCATTTGACATTGCTTGTGACAGCCAATCACATCAATGTTTACATGAGAAGAACGAGGTTTGTCCTGAGACAATGTAGAGTGTTTTCTTCGCTGTTTTTCTCTTCGTTTTCTCGCTGCAGTTTTCATCTCTCCGAAGATGAAGCGATTGCGAGAGAATAACAACGAGTCGGGTATGCCGATAGTGAAAAAAAAGAAAAGTTAATTTTGTTTTTCTCCGGCTTATTCATCGCGGTAGTTCCAACATACGCAAGATTTTCTCGGTGATTCTAACCACACATGGCTCTTAACGCCGAGCAACTGGAGGCGCTAACGTTTGTAGCAGATGGTCATAACATTTTCATAACTGACCAGGCTGGTGTTGGAAAGGCTTGTAACACGTATTTTGAGCGACTTCGAATAGCGGAATGTGAAGGTTGCTGTTGTGTGTTCAAGCGAAATAGCGTGCACTGTGTATGGCAGGGGTATGGCGTCAACCGTACACTCGTTCTACGCACTTGGAACTGCAGAAATGCTGGCAAATATGATCTTGCAACGTTCTACCGCTATTGCAAGCCTAGTAAGCTAAATTTGAAAGACAGATTTCATCATATGGGATGAAGCCAGCATGTCCAGGTCAAGAATTTTAGACTTGTGGATTCATTGCATCACAGCCTGGCCGTGGATGCAAACAACATGAAACCATTTGCCGGAAAACAAATTTTTCGTACAACGGCGATGAATAAGCCGGAGAAAAACAAACTTTTTTTCACTATCAGCGTTCCCCACTCGCAATTGCTTCATCTTCGGAAAAGTGAAAATTTTCTCAGGGAAAGCCTCTTTATGCTCATGTAAGCATTGGCTGTCGCAAGCAATGTCAAATGGTAACCCGCGTGCAGCCCAGTGTACCATTTGTTCCCGCTGAGGAAAAGCAGGATTTTTTCGCGCGCTGCAGCCGCGTGACAATTTCGACTGAACCAATCAGAGCAACTGACGAAATTCAAGATTTGGCTCGCGTAACGCCTCGGTAGGCGCACAACCTCAGTCACGGTTAAAAAGATTGCTAAACGGCTGAACTTTTCTCGGATTTTCTTGTTCTTCATAACTCTTACGAGCGCTAAATAATATGTATGTGGAGGGAATATCATTGGCCTAGGGACCTGTCATTTATTAGAGGGGGGGGAGGGAGGGGGAGGGGCTGGTGCAGCTGGGAGGAGGGTCATTACATTTTATGTAGCCAAAAAGGGGAGGGTCACAAAAAATTTAAGCTGGGCTTTGGGGAGGGCCATACTATTTTTTAGCAAACATTGCTGTTCACTTAAAATAAAAATAAAATAAAAACAAATAAAATATATTATTTAACAAACAAGTCCCTTGCACAGTAAGTATTTTAAACTTTAATAAAGATCAACCTGAACAACCCAACAACCCTACATGTATGTCAACTGTTGCGCAAAAGCGGTCTTAATACATAAATTCGAAACATTTTATATCTAAACGTTCTTGAAGATTTTCTGTGAGAACCAACCAATCAACACATATTAAATGTTGAAACAATATAAATTAATCCAGCTCACATTAACGATTATTTACCACGAGCTCAGTTAAAGAAAGCATATCACTCTTGTGAATGCTCGCTGGAAGATCTTGACAGCATTTCAAAATTCGCACAGAAGTTTGTTGTATCACAAGAATGCGGTGTGAAAACACATTTGGAGCACTTAAAATTGTTGGACCTAAAGAAGGAAAAGAGAAAGAAAGAGAGACTGGAGAAGTCGTCTGTTAAAGGTTGGCATGCTCAATGATGACTCTGAGTAAGCAAACAGGCGCTGTGTTGGACAAATACGTACAATACCATCATCTTAAGACTCATCCTTTGAAGAAAGATAAATTGATTGAAGAGCAAAGACAAATAACAAGCAATTTAACAAACTCGGCAATGCAACAGGAACAGTTTGACAAAGAGTTGATAGAAACCACTCTTTCATCAGAGGATGAGGATCAAGATGAGGAGGTGGACTTAGTATTAACAGAAATTGGTTCTTCAAGCTCTGAGGAAGAGAAGGAAAGTGATGAGAACGATTATGACAATTCCTCTCGTGTTGCTACCTGCACAAGATCAGGGAGGAGAGCAACACGCTTTCTCCTATGAACTGCACAAGGTAAAAGTTGATCTCTTTTAATACTCCCTGTCACATCTTTTCGGCACATAAGAAGAAGAGCGTGGGCCTGGCCAAGACCGCAGAACTGGTTTGATGTAATGCTAGCATCACCTCGGCTAAATGTTCTTTGGAAACCAAACTTTTCGAATGGAACGAGAAACGTTTGACGGGCTTTGCCGATTTCTATCTGATAAAACCCACGATTTTGAAATTTTTTTGCTGTCAGGTTTCTTAAGACAGCCTTAAGTCATGTTTGAAACAGAGTTCAGAACTGCTTAGGTTGTTTGAGTTTGCCGACACCGTAAGACAGAAATCACGCTTCTGGGACTTAGCGGTTCACACCTGTCATTTTCACTAAGTCGACTTAAGAGATTACTACGTCAGACTTAGTGGTCTAATGCGAACCCAACAAGTAGCTAGAAATCCACATCAAAAAGCCTGAGCTGGTTTCCTTATTATCGAAAAGAAAGACGAAGATTGAAATTAGACTTTTTCTTGTTGGTATTCATAAAAAGGTAGACAATTGTTGGAGCCATAACCGCCGACAACGATAATTATTATTTTATTGAAGAATGTATATTAGAGCTTTGGTAGAGAATCCTTTTGTCAATAATTAAAGCATTTGGAGAGGAAAGACATGATCGTCGCCGCTTTTTATTGTTGTTCTGTCTCCATGTGTTCGAAGGGTGAATGACCTCACTCAGATTTTATTCAACCAACGCCTGATTATTAATCCCTTCTTACCAACGTCAAAGACAAACGCGAACTCAACGACTTTCCAGGAGCGATTGATAAGACTACCAGGCCACCTTCATTGGTGAGACTAGTAGGAAATTGAAAACACGACTGGCTGAACTCAATAGAGTGACTAAAAACGGTGGCCTCAGCAACATCATCTCTGAACATCATTTACTCAGGAA
>NC_090884.1:11157256-11187256 GCF_036669925.1 Montipora capricornis | reverse complement strand
ATAACATAAAACATTAAGCCATTTTAAATAGTTACCTGTTGGAGGACATTGCCAAACATTTTTCTATGACTTGCACTGGGCATGCAGGCCGTAACGACTTCGATATAAATATATTATAGGTACGTTTTGATATAATTCTTGTAGCTTAAATGATAAAAGCTCATCCACACCGACTTTTATTTATACCATCGGTGAATCTGACTGATGATAAAATTATCGGGCTAAAAATAAGTTTGTGTTTTCCCCCAATTTCAGCTATTTTTTTAGTTCTATGAGTAATGCTTCCTCGTTCTCTAACCACATTAATCACAGCTCGAAACTTTTCAGAGTTTGTTCTATCGAACACAGATTTAATTAATGCGTGTAACTGCTTCCTCACTTGTTTTCAAACCGTTCCTTGAACAACTTATAGTCAAATTGACAACGGACGTTACTGTCCGTTTCATTTTTTGGCAAAATGTTCAATGCTTCAACCGTTTACGAGACCCAGAATCACTAATAAGGAACATTAATTAGCTATGCATGGAAGGTTTAATTGTAAAATCTTAAAGGACTTAAACTTCACACTGTTTGCATATTCGTCAGTTAAAACACTTATTTATGTGGACGTTAATACGTGTCGCGATTTCCATATGCTTGACTACCGACTTTTGGTGCCATTTCTGAATATACATTCCATTGCAAGCCACGTTAAATTATAAGTTTCACACCAAAGAGGTGAAACACATGTCAAGGCCACACGGCCTAGCCGACTATGTAAACATTGAAGTAATGAAGCAGCTCTCAAACATTGCAATGGTCAGGTTTGCTTCCAAATCAAAGCTTTGCTATTTTATGCAGTGACGCCATCATATCTTCCAGCTTTCCGGAATTTTACGTACAGTTTTTAAGGAAAGTAATTTGTTGTTCCCGCATTGTTTTCAAATTCAAGATAAACAAATGCAATATTGTGTTAATTCAGTTCAAGAACGTCTGTTATCATCATTTAACTAATGCGTTTCAGGAGCAATTGCGTAGGTGTTAGAGAAAACTGCATCCTTGGCAAAAGCAGTCACATCGGCGACACCAACCCAAAATCAACTTCTCGGATATATTTTGAAGAGAGAAACTATATATTCTTCAACTTAGTGAAATTTCAAGTTTTTTCTGTGAAATGGTATATATGATAGAATGTAATAATAATAATAATAATAATAATAATAATAATAATAATAATAATAATGATAATAATAGTCGTATGCGTCTTAAAAACGCGCGTGCATAAGCTCACTAATAATATATCAGTTCCGTAAATGTTTCATCGACTTATAATGGACCCAAAAGTATAACCGGAAAAATGGCGATGGAAAACAGGAGTGGTTGACCTCAGGCTATTGTTCACAAAATCAGTTACAGCAACATTATGATGTCATATCGATGATTTTCGCAAAAAGATGTTCTTAAAGATAAAGTAAATATTCTCATTTCTTGCAAAATGTATAGAATTTCCTTGTTCCTTTTCCTGATAAGAAATGGTTGTGTGGGATCTCGGAATTTTACATTGACGTGAAAGATTTCTTTGGATAGGCAATATTTTTTTTGTAAGGCTTATAAAAAGTGCCCGACTACAACGTTATTGGGACGATGTTACTGTTCGGACAAATTCTTTTTCAAAACAAAACCCTCAGCGCAGTGCTATACTAAAATGGTCATTCTTCATTGGACCATGACTGCAGTCAATCTTGACCATCTGTTGGTATGAAATGTAAGCTGAAAACACCACCAAAAGTCATATGAGCCGATCGGCAAACATTCCTCAACGTTACCAAAGGCTACGCGAAGAAGGTTTAATGCTGGAAGCTTTCATGCTTCCGGTACTTAATGCATTCTAGGATATTCGTTGTACTACCGTTCTACGTGAGTGAAAAAGAACTTCAAAGGGTTAAATTCAAGAACTACTTCCATAAATGAGACTCCTACCAGATTTGTCATAAAATGTTTGGTTCACACTGCACAAACAAGATGAAAAGGAATTGCAAAATAGCTAGTTACAAAAGTATTAACAGACGTTTTTTTATATTTCAGTTTTTTCCCAAGTTGTTCGTTGACGAACATTAAGCTGTCTGTTGACGTCATCGTTTATCCATCTCTTAAGAAATATAAATAAAGCCATTTAAACGGTATTGTGGTAAATCATCGTCACGTGCTCTGGCCATCTAGTTTCTTTGCACGTGCAAAGCGTCGCAAAATGTGGAAGGGCAGGATCTACAGAGAAGACTTCACCATCCAGCAGCTTAGCACCGTCGACACCTTTAAGTCATCCACTGGATATTAGATAACGATTGACCAATCTACATCTATAGCAGGCTTATACTCCCAAATGTTGTCAACACGTTCCTTGACTAAAAGGGGAGAATAAAGTGGTAAACAAGCAAGACGATAGAAAACGAACAGATTAAAAGTCCCCTCAAGACAGCAAGACACTGTATGATCATTTCAATATTAATATTAAACTGGTGTCGTATGTATTATTTGAGCAAACATCGAAAACTGAATATAAAAAAAGATCATGCATAATTAACTTTTTTTATCCTCTACTGTAGGTCTATACTCTTAAGAGTTTGCAAGAATTAAAATTTGGCAAAGTGAATTTATATCCATTCTCGCTCTACTCAAGACAACTTCGCGTTTTCACTCTCGAATGAATTTCAAACTAGTAAATAATTTTCCCTGTCATTGCGTGTTTTAATAGACATAGAAATAAACTGGTGTTTTCGAAAAATAAGCGTTGTTTAATAAAATGCAATATATTATCTTCTCTTATTCCTCGGAAATTTGTTCAAGAAGCAATTTTATCGTCAAGATATCTGCACGTAGGCAATGAAATGGTCAACACAGCGCTGGAAAAATGTCAACTTATCGGAAACTAAACGCGCAAGTATTCGAGCGCTAAGTTTCGTGATCTATAAATATACTTACATATTAATTACTTCGGCCGTTGTGCTCAGTTTGACAGACCCATTGCAGAGTCCTAGAGAAACCCATAAAGTGATTAGAAGAACGTGAATTTATATTTGGAGATGACGTTCTCGTTGCCGTCGCCGTAGTTGTTGCTTAAGCTCCCTATTATTTCCGTTTATTGTAATAATTTCATTCGGAAAGGAAAGTTTGTAGCAACATTGCAGGAACAAAATTGGCATGAACGGTGTGGTTGTTTGGGAAAAAATAAAATGCTTCGTCAAGTTCTCACGTCCTCTACACATCCTCAAATTTGGTCAATTCACGTCGTTAGGGAGCTTACGCAAGAACGACGACGACGGCTAAGAGAACGTAAAACAATGGGTTTAATGAGCACGTGCCCTGCACGTGCGTTTTGCATTTTGGAACATTTTTTCGCCGTCCTCGTCCTGACAACGAGGACGTGAGAACATAACGAAAGATTTTTAATTTTCTCCCCTAACAACCATACAATTCATGCCAATTTTATTCCTGCAATGTTGATACACACTTCCCTTTCCGAACGACTTGGGGTTATAACGAAGTTACTGCAATAACGGGAAATGATATTTTCAGACGACGTTCTCGTTGATATCGTCGTCGTCCTTGCGTAAAGCAATTCATTTAAACTCGGATTGGCAAAAAATTCATGTTTCCCAAAATAAAACTCTTGTTAATTAAAGTCATTTTCCCGAATATTGAACTGAACGGACAAAAATTTGCTCAAGAAGTTTTTTGATTGTTTCGCCGGATTTCCATTGATGTTTTTGAAGTAGAAGAAGAAAAAGTCGTAACTTTCAAGTCAGTGGTAATTCACCGTTGCTTTTAGCGATGTGTTTCAGAATTTGAAGATAAATACGGAAGTGTGCAAGTATGCTTGAACTTACTCAAGAGCAAACTATTGACTGATTCGAAAGCAAATGCGATTTGTGAACGCTCCGGGTGGTTCTCAGACGCAACGCGTTTCAGCGAATAGCATTTGCGTATTGGACGAATACTTGTAGACAGCCACTCTTATGTTTACTTCAGCAATCACCGGGCGTTTTCCATTTACACAAAATTTCCGGAAATTTCGGTGGAAATTTCTATCGGGTGAAAAACGTGTTCCATTTAACTCAGGTCCGTTCGCCGCCCAGTGATTGCGATTTTACGCGCCAAAATTAAAAAATGTGGCCGTGAATAGCCTTTAAGAGGTAAGAGCTTTCAAAAGTTGTAAATGGAATACACATTTCCATCGGAAAATTTCCAACGGGAAAACAGGACTACCTTTTGAGAAGTTCCGTTTATTCCGGAAATGTTCCAGTGGAGCGAACCAAAAACGTGTGTTCCATTTACATCCCAACCGGAATTTCCGGAATTTCTTGGTAAATGGAAAACGCCCACCATCTTTTGTGTCACTACCTCGTGGTCTGTTTTATCACTTGGTCCATCATGCCTAGTTAACATTTCGTGGCAGCATACTTGACAGCCACCAAATGGGTGTGCAGAGTTAGTTTGAATGAGAAGAGGGTTCACTTTTCGGGGGATTGTTTTATGGGTAAGTTTTGAAATTTACCAAGATTTCGCCTTCCAATAATGCAATTACTGTTGACGTAGAAACTATTATAGAAATGAAATTAGTTTGCGGCATTTTTGAGGTTCAAATTATAGTATTGACAATAAACAATTTTCCTCTTACTTACTTGAAGGTGTCAAACTCTTTTATCACGCGCAGACTTGTTTCAATTCTTTCCTTTCCTTAGAAAGAAATGGTTATGGCAAATAGCTTGGCATCTTTCTTGGATCAAAGATGGGGCCAAGCCCCTTAAACCGGCTAATCTGAATAAATTATTAATTCACTTCGCAAAGGAAAAATCGTCCGGGTGAGAGCTATTGGTCCGTGGAGGGACTTTCGTTGCAATTGGTGACATTGACTGACATTTCGACATCCAGAGGAAGTTAGTCCGACAGTCAGGAAACTGGTGTAGTGTGAGTTCATCGTTTAAAGTTTCCCCATGAGTGAAAGTTTAATTTTTCTTTTTCTTTGGATTTCAAAACTATGATATCTAAAGACGAAGTTATCTGGAATTTTCCTATTTAATGGTCCAGCATTCTTGAGAGAGCTGGATCCAGGAGAAAATAAAGTCAAAGACTCAGTAGGAATACAATGCGCGTGTGCGCGGCAGACTTAATATGCAGCATGGGAGTTCAGCACTTTTTCCTGGATCCAAACCTCTGAGGTCCATTCGGTCAGTTTTGAATTTCATGGCGGACCGTGAAATTTAAAACTCACACTGAAAGCAAAAAGCCTTTGAATGAAAATTAAAACTCAGCATTTTGCCAGACAAGTGTTAAGCAAACACACTTTTAAAATCTGAAGAAAAAAAAAAGGACGTCATTTTTTTCCTAATCTTTGTCAGTAGAAATGTGATCTTATTGGTCGGTCTAGTCAAACGTGATGTTGCTGGCTGGGAAGACTGTCGGTGATACATCTTGATCCGTAGAAGCGTTGTTTAACACTTTTGTCGGTTTCGTCAATGAGCCATTTGTCTGGTGCCGGTTCTGTCAGTGAAGTTTGATACATCAGCTTTCTGGTGTTAGAGGTTGGCAGTACTATGTAAAGAAAGTTATATATGCACAGTCATTTTTGTGGTTTCTCAGTATAATTGGTGCTCAGCAATGATGTTGCTAAGATCACCGTTTTAAGTCGCTCCGTTGTGTTCAGTCATTTGTGTTTTCAATTTCCTACTGGCCACACCAATGCAAGTGGCATGGCAGTGTTATCAACTGCTCCTGGTGTGTCGTTGTGTTCGCGTTTGCCTTTGACGTTAGTAAGAAGGGATTAACCATCAGGAGTTGGTTGTATATAAAGTGAGTAATATAACGCCATTCACCCAGGCCTTCAAACACGTGGTGACAGAACAACATTAAAAAGCGAGTTTAATGGCTTTTGATTCCAAATACTTTAATTGTTGACAAAAAGATTCTCTTCGAAGCCCTAATAAATATTCTTCAATAAATTATTGTCGTTGGTTATGGCTCCAATATTTGTCTGAAATAATTTATAAGTATATACCAACAACAAGAAGTCTAGTTCCTTTGTCTTTCTTCTCAGTAGCAATCAGTGGGTAGTGCCACGCTTGTACCGTCGCAGCATTGGGCGCGAATCATTGTCGCCGGTCTTCCTCTACATCCGTTGTCATTTCTGCAAGTTACAGCAGTGTAGGATTTATTGCAAATACGAATAGCCACGGTGTTTTTAACACATCGGCTGTGTTGGCTTCTTGGTGGGCCTGAGGCGTTGTCAAGGAGACTTTTTAAATTGCTCGCACAGTTACCTTCAACATCTCTAAGGAAGCCAAGAGTTAGAGTCAACAAAAGAGCGAACTTAACCTGAAAAAGAAAAACAAACCCGTCGACATTTAGACAAAATGATGATGATGACAACAACAACAACAATAACAATGCAGATAACGAAAGTTCGATATCCCAACTTAGTTGCGGCTTGATGGAGTTCGTCCTGACTGACTCCTTCAGCCAGCTAGGCAAGTGAAAACCTCTGGTCTGGCTTGCCTTTTTGTACAATTTAATTTGCTTTAACTGGCTAGAAGCACGCTATTGTGTTGGTTAGAGATATTAACACCCCGTTTACACGGATCCGGACAAATTTGTGCTCGGAGAAAAACTTGCACGGCTCCACCTTGCGTTCACACGGGACCGGTGGAACGGGACGAATTTTTGAACGGCTAAGGCTACGTTTACACGGGTCTGGAACAATTTGGCACGGACGAATTTTGTACCTGGACCGCCTGTTTACATGGAACCGTGCAAATTCTGTTACAGATGGCAATGGTGTTTACATGGGTCCACGCAAATTTTGAGACCAGTCGCGGCATTTGAATGGCTTCAGTAAAAAATCTTTGCTGTGATTGGTTAAGCTTATGTTTTTAGCCAATCACGTTGTAGTTAGGTGCGGTACGAGGCAAATCAAACGTGGCTTTCTGGTCTGAGACTTTTTCCACGACCGGTTGTTTTGTAAGCTGTACATGCTTACGAAGAAATTCAATCAAATGTGTACGTTGCCTCGATCGATGAACATCGGAGACAATGGCCATTTGTAGCAACGTGTACTGCAGTAGCCCATCTAATCCGGCTCAAAAACCGATGCATGCAACTGCCGCTTGTCTCCTCATATCTGTATTGTGCTTTTGTTAATTTGTTTTGTGTCAACAACATTTTTGCTTAGAAAAAGACGTAAGTAGATTCCATGTTGCTGCCGCTGCTACTACTACCACTTCTAACAATAATACAAATAATTGACAAAATTGGTGAACGGCGAGGATCCTAAATGAAAGGTGCTGAACCCCTGAGGTGAAGCCAGGGATTTGACCTGGGCCCGTTTGTTAAAAAGCCGATTAACTTAATCCAGGAAAAGCGTAAAATTTTCTTCCATGTTTTCAACTTTTTGGTGAAAGAGTGTTTCGATTATTTTTGTTTTTTAAGATTGACTTCCTCAGTCTAATGTAAAATTTTTCCGAATATCAGTGTTGAACCTTTGGGAGTAGAGAAATAAACTCCTTGGTTAATGCTTAATTCCACCGGGCCTTGGTGTTCAAATAGGAAAACCGGTATAAACACCAAAATACCAAGAAAACTGATGATTCCTCCATTTTCTTAAAAAACCGCTAATAGCTTACAATGATTCAAACTTTCCAAAAAGACCTGGAAACAACTTATCAGTTTGAGATAGTTAACTTACCAGTTTAAGAAAGTTGTTCATTATGAGTTCTTTGTGCGTTCTTCCACTGAGTATTCGTACCTTCTAAAGCTGATCTACTGCGATCAATGATGATGAAGCTCTCCTTGCCATCAGCATTTATACTTTTTAGCCAATCCAAGCTAAAAATAAGTTGTAATGTTCCTGCTCCGTGTTAACTTTCTATTTAATTCTCTTCTCGTGTCGCGCTGAAGGAAAAAATTGGCCATGGTACACTTATTAACTAAAGACCTTTTCGTTTCCTTTCCTTGCTGGTTAGAAATGCTTTAAAATAGTCGGTTGTAGATTTCATTTTCTGGCTTTTCGAACGCGGAACCAATCAAGGAGAATCATCACTGGAAAAAAGACCGGTTAGGATTGTGTGCCCGAACACTAGTTTTAAATGAACAATTTAGAATGAGGAGTATTTAAAACGCTGATAATTAAGATAAAGTGGATGATATAAACAACTCTGCCAAAGTCTTTTTATTTGTGAGCGGCGGAAATGATGGCGTTGTCAATACTTCCCATGGACATCGAACAGCTACAACTATCGAGCCTTTACAAAGAACTCGCTGAAGCATTGAAAAGGGAGAAAAGATCTGCAAGCTGTGACGACATAGCCAATTACACCCGAACAAAAACAGTCATCTTCGTTCCAGTGGCTTAAACGCGTTGATTTGTTAACATTTTCTGAACCAAATTTACTACAATCAATTAAACCTGAATCGTTTCAATTAATCCGCTGTAGCGCTTTATTTTAACGTTTGGGATCTTTGCTCATTTTAGTGTCATTTTTGTCAAATCAAGGGCGTTATAGTCGTATCTCGAGCACGGTATTTCATGTTCTTACAGCAATATTTTTTCTCATACTCCACTACGCCCCCCCCCCCCCCCCCCCCTCCTCCCTCCTCCTCATCCTCATCTGAGAATAAAAGATATCTTCAGCGTCACTCAATTACAAGTGCAACCATACGGGCAATGTTCAAAGCAATGGAAAAATGAGATACTCTTCAGCCGTTTTACAATTCTTCATGAGTAGCACGGCAAATCAGGAAAGAAATAGATCAAACCTGTTTCTTTATTTTTGGCAAATCGCAATTTTTTTCTTGACTTTTGCAGTTTGCCGCCGTACGATGCATAAATCTTTGAATGAATCCTCGACATTTTAAGCGCATAATAAACTATTCTTTAGAAGCGAATATCTTACAGGGAAATCAACTCAATTCTGACGGATTTCCTGTTGAAGGTTTCAGGTCTCTTAAAAGTTCCTCTACTTAGCAACTTGTTTCAGCGACAAAAGAGGGAGTGAGTTTTGAAAGTAGCTTTGATTTAGTTTTTCCAGAAACGTTCGAACAACCTGGTGATACTCGTAAATAGATTAACTTTTCGATTCTCAAATAATGCTTATATGAACCTTATCCAATAACAAAAGAAAAAGAAACACCTTCTTGTACAAACAAATAGTTTAACGTGTAGTGTTAAGTTGATGGAAGATGCTCGCTCGATATTTGTTCCACTTGACATATGATTTAGCCCAAATAAACAAAAAAATTAAGCTGGCGATTAAAAACAAAATATAGTTTTATTTGGGTGTAATTGGCTGTGTCTTCTCTGACTATAGATTTTTTTCTTCCTTTTCAATGCTTCAGCGAGTTCTTCCTAATCCTAAAGGCTCGATAGTTAGAGCTGCTCGATGTCCATGGAAAATATTTGACAACGCAATCGTTTCCCCCGCTCACTAATAAAAATCTTTGACGGAGTTGTTTGTACTACCCACCCTATCTACGCTATCAACGTTGAAGTGAATTCAGTCTCATTTTGAATTGTTCTTTTAAAACTAGTGTTCGGGCAAAATTAATCATTCTCGTTTTAAACTATGATTGCTCTTGATTGGTTTCGCGTTCGAAACACCAGAAAAAAATCTACGACAACCGACTATTTTAGGGCAGCTAGGTATCAAAGGAAGCGAAACGGTTTTTTGTTAAGAAGTGAAGCATGGAAAAGGTTTTTCCTTCAGTTTGACACGTGAAGAGAATTAACCAGAAAATTAACTACAACGCGGAGCAGGAACATTACAACTTATTTTTAGCTTGGATTGGCTATAAAAGCTGATGGCGAGGAGAGCTTCATCATAAGTGATCGCAGTTGATCAGCTTTAGACGGTTCGAGTACTCACTTGGAAGAACCTTCAGTGAAATCACAATGAACAACTTTCTCACACTGGTAAGTTGTTTCCACGTCTTTTTGGAACGGCAGAGCTTGAATTGTTGTACTTTTTCAGGTTTCTTAAGAAGATGGAGCAATCAATGTTATTATTTATATTATTATTATTATTATTATAATCATTATTATTTTTAGTGTTATTATTATTGTCATATGGAGTTTTCTTAGTATTTTGATGTTATACCTGTGTTTCCATTTGAACACCAAGTCAAAGGCCAGTGGAGACGGATTTTTTAACCCAATAGTGGCGCCCAACTTCTCGCCAGGCAACCACTGTCAGGCATATATGCTCACTGGGACAAGCAGATTGTAAATTTCTTTTTAAGTTTCAAAATTATGATACCTGCCTTGTCTTCACGAAGTTCGTCCCACAACTAGCGGGGAAAGAACAGGTCTGAAAGGACAATATATTAGTATAGTCCCTGTAGCACTTCCCTAATCTCATGGTCTATTTCAATTTTCAAACCAACACAACGGCGTGCTCCTACCCAATTAAGGCAAATTAAATTGCACTGAAAGGCAGGCCAGACCAGAGGTTTTCCCTTGCCTAGATGGAGGCCTTTGTTGCCCAGATTATTAATTTGGCTGAAGGAGTCAGTCACGACGAACTTCATCAAGCTGCAAATAAGATGGGATATCGACATTTTGTTATCATTATTACTATTATTGTCGCGGGAGGCAAAACAAGACACCTAACTCTCACGGTGCCTCTCTCCGTCCAGGTGTATAAACGGGTACCGGCAAATCTAATGCTGGGGATAACCCTGCAATGAAGTGGCATCCCCTCCAGGGGGGAGTAGAAATACTCCTGGTCGCTTCATGCTACAGAAACCGGAGATAAGTGCCGGCCTGATCGGCCTTCTAGGCTCGTAGCAGACTTTACCTACCTATTTATTCTTATTGTTATTGTTGTCATCATGATCATTTTGCCTAAATGTCGATGATATTTTCCTTTTCAGGTTAAAGTCGCTCTTTTGTTGACTCTAGCTCTTGGCTTTCTTAGAGATGTTGAAGGTAGCTGTGCGAGCAGTGTAAAAAGTCTCGTTGACAACGCTTCAGGCCCACCAAATGGCCGATGTGTTAAAAACACCGTGCGTATTCGTATTTGCAATAAATCCTACACTGCTGTAACTTGCAGAAGTGACAACGGATGTATAGGAAAAGCGGCGAGAAAGATTCGCGCCCAATGCTGCGACCGTACAAGCGTGACACTACGCACTGATTGCTATTGAGAAGAAAGACGAAGAAATTGGACTTTTTCTTATTGGTATATATTTATAAATACATTTAGACAAATGTTGGAGCCATAAACGACAACGATAATTTATTGAAGAATGTATATTAGGGCTTCGTAGGGAATTTTTTTGTCAACAACTAAAGTATTTGAGATAAAAGACATGATTGTCACTTTTTAATGTTGTTGTGTCTCTGCGTGTTCGAAGGGTGAATGGTCTTACTCACTTTTTATACAACCAACTCCCGATGATTAATTTTGGACCAAAATTCGTCTTCAGCTTACCGGTCTGTTAGCACGTCGCACAGAGGTGCTGACATAGAAATAAATATCGAAGACGAATTTGGTTCCTTAGTCATCTCAAGTATAAATTCGGCCTGCATTATTGGTTGAAGGAGAGAAAATTGTCGAGGTGCAGGAACACGTGCGGCACGCATTGTACAACATTTCTTTACCGTACTATGCATCAGGTGCATTTTTTAGGTGGGCTTCTCTAAGAGGGGGTGGCTAAACCCACCCAAGCAACACCCAAATCACCCCCCCCCCCCCCCCATCTCCCTTGACCCGCCCTTGGAAGAACAAGAAAATCCTTGAAAAGTTCAGCTGTTTAGCAATCTTTTTATCCGTGACTGAGGCTGTGCGCCTACTGAGGCGTTACGCGAGCCAAATCTTGAATTTATTCAGCTGCTCTGATTGATTCGGTCGAAATTATCACGCGCCTGCAAAGCACCAAAAAATCCTGCTTTTCCCCAGCAGGAACAAATGCCACGCTGGACTCCACACGGGTTACCATTTGACATTGCTTGCGATAGCCAATCACGTCAATGTTTACATGAGAAGAAAGAGGCTTCCCCTGAGACAGTTTTCTTTCTTTATCTATGCTAATTTGACATGGCTTCCAAGCTGATAATGTTTGGTATACATTGTCAAAACCCTATAAAAATATAACAATATTTTCATTATAAGAGGATTGCCAAAGTGTTTAGTTAATTTATTAACATACATCATTCCTTTTATAGTCAAAATGTATGCAATTTATCATGTGTTTGAAGATAAGAGACAAGCTAAGGTTCTTCAGTATGATGCCACTGTGTCAGACCAGAGAAAATGTAACTGCTATTAGCAGTAAAACAAACAAAAAAAATACCTTCCATATTTTGGGGATTGTATCACAGTGTTCTGGATCAAGGATCTGTGGGAACTTCTCAGGCAGGCTTCGGAGCACTTTTTGCTTCTCATTCCCAACCATGCTTGTCCAATCGTACAAGCCACTTGGCGTCCCATAAGCATTGCGCTTCTCCCATACACTAAAGCTCACCCCACAACTGTTAATCGCCTCTATGATTTTTTGCATGTTTTTGTGTTTTCTGGCCGACGGTGCCTTGTTAAGGTTGTCTTTCTTGTCTTTCTCAATTGCAATATTGAGAATGTTTTTCTCCAATCTATCTGTAAAAAGCCAGAAAAACACCCCTTTGTTTTCAGTCTTTAAAGTATTTTCAAAAGATTGAAGCCAAAAGTTCTTCTTCCTTGGAGTGTGGCAAGGACTTACTCTTGTCCCAAATTGTTATTCGTGAGCCAGAGGAAATCTGGGGACAAGGTTAAAAAAGACTACATCCCAGGGACTTAACATACATGTCGATTCTATATGGATTAAGTACCGGTAATTCGAAGCAGTAAGTGAAGCTCGTCCACCCTTACGTTCTGAATTGGAATGTTTAGCAGAGGGGATCTGATGCATCCATAGTTGTGGTTTGATTTGTCGGCGAGATTTTTGTTTTCAGTCAGCGTTCTCCTATTCCCACCCATCCAGTAATAGTTTTCTGGTTTAGTTGTGTCCCAGCTGTTGAAATAAACATAATTTGTTATTTTAAACTTTTGTTCAGTTTCAATAAGAAATATTTAACCATTACGACACATCTATTGTATAAGAAAGGAAAGCAGGTTCTGTGATTATAGCTAATTGTAAGTTTTTGTTCTTACCGGGCATCCTTTTGTATTTTGTAGTATATGTAGGCATAGTCAGCACATGCACTGTTCATCCCAAGAACTACGGAAGGAACTAAGCAATATAATTCATAGTTGATTAACACTTGATAATTTGTAAATTGCAGTACTGTATTCACTTGAATATGTGCCACATTTAGTGCTTATTAAATGTGTAATTGTGATAAGTGCTTATTCAGGAGCAGTGTTCATTTTAAGAATGCACTTTTAATATTTGAATGAATAAAATACTGTGTGCAGCCCAGGCATGAAATCATGTAATTTCATTGGTTGCATAAGCAATTTACATTAGTTTTCTTTGCCACTTGCATCTCATCAATTTTAAAGAGTTTGTTAAAGGGGTGCAACATATACTGTTATAATTCCATATAACATCTTGGAGTGTTTGGGGTGCTTATTTCAATATATGGCGAGATTTCCATAATTATATAAATTATGTTTTCCCTTACCTTGTAATCACCAGACAAATAGAAGTCCAAAGATACCCTGTGACCATCTACCTCAATTTCTCCTACATCAACCAGCTCATTAATTTCAGCAAACAGATCTTTGCAGGAAGCTTTCAGAACATCATAATCCTCACTTCCAGTAACAATTCCAACTGTGTGATTTCCTGTTAAAATGCATATACTTGATTTGTAAAAACATTTATACTTACGGAAAGTTCCATAGCAACATTTACCTTTGCAGGACATTACTTTCTCTCCATCAGACAGCAGGGCAAATGAGATAGCAATGAAATTTGCTATCCTTGACATCTTAGCACCATCACCAGATATCTTGACTTGTTGTTTTCCAAAGTCACCGTTTTCTCTCTAGAAAAGGAAATGTTAGAATTTGCCAAGAGATACAATTTTGCAGATAATTATGTTTTTTAAAGCAAAGTGAGAGTTTGGGAGGTGGGAGAAAGACTTGTTATGTGACACTATGCAACATTCATAACTAGTATTATCAAAGGTAAGTTCCACCAGACTTAATGTTGACAAACCTAACACAGCATGAAAAAAGGCATTTACGGACAATTAAAGTTACGTAAATCTGCGTAAAGTTGGGTCAACTACTTTACGCCACTTTCACATCTCTTATAAAGTCTTGTAAAGGTACGTTTACGCCTTAAGACGTAAAGCTTGCGTAAAGGTGGTTTAAAGTCGATGAGCCTAATTTACTTTTCTTTACGCACATTATAAAGTTTGCGTAAAGTTGCACTTTACTAGACCGCAAGTAAAGTTGCTGTAAAGCTACGGTAAATGTGTTCAGTCAGATTACGCTTGTTTTTGTTTTACGTGATGGTTTTAAACCGCATCTTTCGCAAAATTACGAAGCTTTCATAATAGTCTAGCACAAATGCACTCTGCCCGCAGGGTAGTGCAGACGACATGATGTGTTTCTCTCAGGCCCACTTCAAACGTTGCAATTCACATGTGCCGAATACAACTCAAGAATTATCTGCATGTGAAATGCGACGTTTGAATAAATTAAATTCGACAGAATTGAATTATATTCGACTGAAGTTCCGCAGTGGTTTCAAACGTCGCATTTCACATGTGCCGAATAAAAAACAAGCAGTTCTCATGGCTTACACTAAATCAACATTTATGAAATATGATCCGTCCAGTCGCGAGGGAAGGTTAAAATTCTAGTCAAAAATGGGCCAAATTAAGAAAGACTCCAGACGTTTCTCCGTGTTGTGTTGTGTAGTCAAGCCGCCATTTTGCATTCTTAGCTCCAGTTCCTCACGGACTCGTCTCGTGTTCATCCATCCCTGATCCCGCCGCGCCAATCTCCACGATCATGGACCCAGATGAAGTGAAAATCTAGGCCATCTTTGTCAGTGAATTTGTATCCGTCCACCAAATTGATAGTTTTAGTAATTAAGAATGTATATATTTGCTTATTTTTCATGGCAGTCTTGTTTCCAACCATTTTGGACTGAAATCCCTTGTCGTCAAGGAGGCCAAATTTTGTTTAATGATTAGCTAAATCTATGAACTTCCTGTTCTCCAAATTAGAAGCCAACGGGAAGTAAAGCGAATTTCCGCGAACAGAAATGGGTTATGATTGTAAGTATCAATTTGGTGGACGGATACAAATTCAATGACAAACCTTAACCCTAGATTTTACCTTCTCGTGGAGATTGACGCGGCATGATCAGGGAGACGAGTCCGAGAGGAACTGGCACTAAGAATGCAAAATGACGGCTGGTCAAGACACAGCACGACACGGAGAAACCTCTCGAGTCTTTCTTAATTTGGCCCATTTTTGACTGGAATTTTAACCTTCAAATGGGTAAAAGTTTCATTTTCATTTAATTTTATGTTTTTTTCATGATCCCCGGCGATCGGAGTTGATCCGACCCGGACTGGCGGTCCGAGTTGATCCGGTCCGACTTTTGTACCTGAAATATAGTGTTTTGACTGGTTGACAATTCGACTGGGCTTTTCGCACATGGCTCTTCCTGGCGATTTTCTGATTTTCCGTTTGTGTGAAAATCAGCGCAGCGTGCAACGTCTTTTACATGGGCCTTTAAGTACGTACAGTACTGTCTTTCTAAAAGATATTTTGCACTGTAGACACTGTATATCATATGACAACACTGAATATAGAAACACAATTTCCAATGTGACATGTTTGTATTTCAAAAATTTACTTGAACAACTCGTTACCAGAGGTGTGTTGCATTAAGTTGGCTGAGTGCGACGCAATTGAGAGATTTAGATAGTGATATAGATACATGTATTTCAGCAAGGATCCACAGTACATGTACATTTACACCACAGAAACTGGTTGCAGTGATTCCTCTGTTGCCTAACCAGACCTGTGTAACACTGTGAGTCAAATGTAATCTAAATAGCATGCATGATGTACAGCCTTTAGAATCTCTATGCGGTGGCCAATTTACATTATCAACTCTGTTGATAAAACAAATTTTTTGATATACATGTATTTTGTTTTCTTTAAAGTGCTACTGTGATCAAATTTTTATCCCTTGAGTTTTTTGGTTTATCACATAGAGTACCATGAAACATTAAAAACGCTGTTTACCGTTTGGAAATATCTGCATTGGTTCCAGAGATATTTAAGTTTGAAAAATGTGTTAAATATGCAAATGAGAAGGCTGATGACGTCATTCACCCAACCCAGTAGAACATCAAGAATGTAAATAGAGCTATCTCGGTCAATTTGCAACAGAGACCATTGAAACTTGGTGAGCTGATAGTTCTGAAGGCAACACACCTACGACTGTAAAGAAATTGGTTCCCATGGCAACTCACTCTTTTCCAGTCCCCTCCAACCTGATTTCAATATTTTGGTGATCTCAGGCTAGAAATACATTTACCAAGGCCACAAACTCGACCTAACATCTTTATATGCTGGCAGGATCACGCAGATGAGGCACCATTTGCAAATATCAAAACAGAACGCCTAAGGTGGTCTGCAAAGCTTTTAATATCAGGGAGGTCTGGAACCCAGTATGTTGCCATGGTAACAAAAATGGTATGCTCATATTGTGGAACACATCTACTAGAATCTTAGTGCAAAGAACCAAGTATTTCTGATGCAAATTGGCTGAGATATCTTTCTCCATCATACTTGACCAAAATTTGGTAGGGTTTATGACGTCATCACTTGGCTTATTTGCATATTAAAAAAAACTTGAATATCTCCAGAACAAAAAGAGATATTTGAAAATGGTAAACAGCATTCTTCTTCTCGTACAGACTACGTGTTTATGTGCCAAAATGGCTTCGATAGGGAAGATTCAAATTTCGTCACAGTAGCACTTTAAAGACCAAACATTACTTACAACTAGGACTTCCCTAAGTCCATTAAGTCCATAACTTAAAGTACCCCATTCACACCAACAAGACATGTTTAATGAACCTAGGTTTGACAAAATGAAAACCACTCACAGAAAAATACTGGCTTCTATATGAGATTCAGGTGACTTTCAATACATACTTTGATCTGTGCTAAATTTGTAGTCAACAAAAAACAGTATTCATGATTTAAAAAGAAAACACTCTGAAACCGTGTTTAACTAAACACCTTCAAAACATGTTCAAGTTTTGGTGTGAACGGGGCATTAGTCCTGAAGAATACTATAAGTTCCAGGGTTCGCACACTTTTTCAGACCAAAAATTCAAGGACTTTTCAAGGACTTTCAAGGGCCAAATTTTGACATTTCAAGGACCTTTTTTTTATTTACGTCGATGAATTTACCCATAGAAACTGGTCTGACAGTACAATTCTTCCTCATTTTCCAAAACGTACATGCGTGAAAATAATTCAAAGGCACTGGTAACCATTCTCGACCCCATAGCTCGTCGCGTTTGTATGACATGACTTGAGTGGCTGATTATTTTCACTGAAGTTTTCAAAGATTAAGCTCACTGGGGTCATCTTTCTTTTTATTTCTTCTTCTAATTTTCTAAATTGAAAAAAAAAACACGACAGAACCTCGCATTTTTTTACAAAAGAAGCAAAACCAAGTGAAAAAACAACCCAACCTAATGCTTTTTGATGGAATTGCTAGTCATATGCACAAGTTTAGGCAAATCTGAGCAAAAACGAAAAATGGCTTAAAATTCAACACAGGCTGCTCATTCCCCCAAGCCCTTAAATTATTGTTATTTCTATAAGCAATGTATCATTTATTGCCCAAAATAACCAAAAGGTTTCAATTGCTTTAAAACCTTTTGTTATTTCTTTGATTGCCTAGAAAATTCAAAGGAGACTTGCTTCCCTCAGAAAGATGCCTTGGTCAGAGGAGAAAAAGGCAATGTTAGAGGGAGTTATAAAAAGCCCTACCTACACAAGCTCAGACGAATCTGATTTTTCTGAGGATGAAAATGGAGAGAGTCGCGTTGCTGGGTATCTGGTAAAAAGGTTGCCCTGGGAAAGGTCAGCATTGACGAAAGCGAAAAAAGCCCTTGATGATAACTACATAAGGAGCCTTAATCCAAGAGCAAGGGTAAACCTGATGAGGAGAGACGCACATCAAAGGTTTTCAGCACGCCACCTGCCTCCAAATGGACCGGAATGGGAAGTCAGAACTGAAGAAGCAGTTCTTACTGCCAGGACAGCTGCAACTCCATCCACGCGCCCTCCACCAGTACCCACTGCATCACACAGAACCTGTCCTACAACAGTAACTCCTCCCACCCGGGCCCATCCTACTACTAATTCAAGTCATTCGACAATGGCCACCCCATCCCGCAGCTCCCATCAAAGATCAGTGGCTCTCCCCAGTCAAACCAATCATCAATCTTCTTGTAACAGTCCTCCAACAACAGCAGTTCCCTCCACTCAGAGCCATCCTCCATCTGCTGTTAGAAGTCATCCAACGATGGCCACCCCATCCCTCAGTGCCCCATCTACCAGAATTTCTCCTCCAGTAGCAGCAACACTATCCCCAAGTACACTGCCTTCAGCAACCTTCCATCCAACCCCACGGACTTCTAAAAAGAAGTCTGTAAACTCCAAAAAGAACATTAATCGTAGACTAACTGTTTCACCAGTTTATTAAATTTACTAGGTTTGTGCTGTTTCAGCAGTGCAAAGTTTTCAATTTTCTGTTGCATTTACTTTCTTTAACTTTTCTTTTTTTCAAAGTTGCTGTTAACACTGTTTGCAATTTTTCTCTTGACGCAAACACAATTTTCAATTAATATTGGAGCAAAATTTGAAATTATCTTTTGTACTTACACACATTTTCTCTAAGGAATGTAGGAACAAAGCTCCAATATTCAGTGTTTCTGTTTTCAAATGCTTCAAGATCATGATTTGTTTTCAATGTTGACTTTATCTGCACGCGGTTTCATGTTCAGTTGACGTATTGCAGACGAGAGATTGTGCGATTTAAGTGTTCAGAAAATAACTTTAAATAATGTTACCGTTAAGAAGGTTTTGTACATTAAATGGTGATTAATAATATAGGAGCGTGTTTTTCGCGAAATAAACAAGATTGTGAAGACAGTAGAATTATTCATTGACTAGTGTATCCATTCCTTCCTAAGAATTTAAGGTTAAAGGTGTGCAACGTGTTTCTCAGCGTTCCTTTATGTTACCCTCAAATTATAGAAATTATATATCACAAAGCTGTTTGCTTATTTTCCGGACTCCCCCTATAAAAGAGTGCACAATTTTGGCATGTAGTTCCGATACAGCTGTCTTGTTTTCTTCACCCACCTGTCCCTGTCCCTGGCATGATAATCGAGTCAAATAGAGCCATATCACTCAATGTCCAAACAAAAGATTTTGCCCGTCGAACCTCTTATTCAGTGTGAGGCTGGACGGGCAAAGACAATGCAAAGACAAAGCCTTTATTCCCAGCGGACTCCAAAATGGCCGCCGCGTGATAAAGGTGAATTGCCAAAAGACTTTTTTGTTATTGTTAAGTACACAAACATGGCCGCCATGACGTCAGGTGCAAGCCAAGGATACAAAAAATAACAGTGCCTTTACGCCACGTATAATCATGGCTTAAAGTTACCCATTTATCTGTATATTTATACATAAAGCAGGCGTAAATCTCCACCTTATACCAGCTTTACATAGTGCTTATATACGTAAAGTTGGCGTAAATCTCTACCTTACACCCGCTTTACACAGTGCTTAAAGGCCTCGTAAAGGAGTCTCACTACTCTAGCTTTACATTTAAGCGTAAAGGTAGCGTAAAACTTACATTTACGAAATGTAAATGTGGCGTAAATCTTCTTAAATCCGACCTTTACTGCAGATTTATGCTAACATTACGCCAACTTAAATTTGCCTTTTCATGCTGTGTAAGTCTAGGTATCATGCATAGGTGTTATAGCAGAGCTGCTGAGGCTATAGCAGGACATACAGAGAGGGTGGGGATAAGGGTTGGCTAGGCTCCTTTTTTTAGGAATTGCTTTTGCAAGATTATTTATTGAAACTATAGATACCTTCTTTTTAATTTGCACTCGAAGCTCTTCTTTGAAGCTCATTTGGGCTCCAGCATGTTTTCCTGGTGTCTTTGATATGCGAAAAATCTTGTTCAAGTCACTTCTGTCAAATAGCTTCTTGGGGCACCATCTACAATCATTGACACTTCTTGGTAAGCTGCATCCCCAACACAAAACGTGTCCATGATGTAAAGAAGGGAGCGCACATTGTCTTGACCTTCCTGTGATAGATCATGAAATGATGTTCCCTTGTCTTTACCGTAGTCAAGTTCAGTGGCTTTCCCATCCTTATCTTTGACTTTGACAGATTCAAGTGTTAAGCCAAATGACTCCAAGAGCCACAGGGACATGGCAGCCCTGGTTTTTACTTCTTTTATCTTTCGGTTCCCTCTGCGTTTACCAACCTCGTGTATAGGTCGGCCATGGTTTCTTAAGTTTCCACTGCAGTTAGTGCATATCATAACGTCCTCGAGGAAATCGAGGTATTCTGATAGCTGTTTGTTCTCTTCACCTGCCTTCGCTGATTATTTCTCTAGGTCCCGCATTCTAACCTCAGCACTTTGAAGTTCTTCTAAGAACTCCCCGCATCTTTTTTCAAGCTCTTGAATTTCCGCTTGCAGATGCTCTTTCTCTTCCTCGCATTTTGCTGCTCTATTTTTTATCACACTGTTGCCATGATCAAGCTCATGATTTGTACACCTTAATTGACCTTTCCTCCTCAAGAAAATTGGCCCTTTTGGTTCCGCGTAACCCCTTCCCCTGGCCGTATACTTTCGTAGCTACGGCTCTTAGGCAATTTTCCACTCTTTCTGCTTCAGGTGTAATGGAAAAAGGTAAGTGTACAGTGCTCAGATGGAGAAGATCGATGTACGATGCGTCCGCAAATGCATTTTTCAGGTCGCGCCACTTGAGTAATAACTTGTGGGTTATTTTTAATAACAAAAGTGAACCAGCCGCCTGTTGTTCGAATATATATTGTAAAGGTGATGACTCTTTCGAATTTTGAAGTTGAAGTTTTTTTTGCAGTTCTTCTTTCCACGACAGATTGTCAGACATTGTAGTTTTTGCATATTTTTTTTTCGCAGATAAATAATTAAAGAGCCCGCGGGATTGCACTGGCCGCTGGCCGGTGTCATTTGTTTTGGATTTATAGCGGGCTCATATTCAAAGCCTGAAACAGCGGTAAAAAAGCAATGCACATGCCCATATAATATAAAGCCCACTGACCAAAACGATTCTTATACCAACAAAAAGAGGGAAAGATGAGCTTTTCAAATGGGTTTAGAAGCAAATTTGGAGCACATTTGGCGGAGCTATCGCATTTTGAACTCAGCACTTTTTAGGGATTTTATCGAGGGATCAGCAGGAAAATTTGTCGCGATCTGGTTTATGTGCAGTTTTCAACCAGAGCAAGTATACATGAAAATTAGTATACGAGGACTATATAAGTGCAAGTAAGTTAATTTGTCTTATGCTTTTACGATATCCACTTGCACATTTTTGCCATCATGTCTCCAGCGTCGGCATTCGCAATTTATAAACTATGATTTTGCCTTATTTCGCCAAATGTCACACAAATCCTTAGAAATTTTGCGGGGCGAATGGTAGATCATAAAAGTTCGCAAGTGTACATGAAATTCATTTACTTTATTATGATCTATACATGTTTTTCCTCGTGGTATAATACAAACGCCTATAAATGTTTGCATCCCTATCCGGCTGCCAGATGGCTCGAATTTGATTGCGCAATAGCCAATGTCTCGCATTTCTGGCGATGAATTCAAAATTTGGCTCGCGTAACGCCTCGGTAGGCGCACAACCTCAGTCACGGATAAAAAGACTGCTAAACAGCTGAACGTTTCTCGGATTTTCTTGTTCTTCACAACTCTTACGAGCGCTAAATAATATGTATGTGGAGGGAATATCATTGGGCTAGGGACCTGTCATTTATTAAGCTGGGCTTTGGGGAGGGCCATACCATTTTTAGCAAACATTGCTGTTCATAAAAATGAAATAAATAAACAAATAAAATATATTATTTAACAAACAAGTCCCTTGCACAGTAAATAATGATCAACCTGAACAACACAACAACGCTACATGTATGTCAACTGTTGCACAAAAGCGGTCTAATACATATAAAACGAAACATTTTATATCTAAACGTTCTTGAAGATTTTCTGTGAGAACCAACCAATCAACACATATTAAATGTTGAAACAATATAAATTAATCCATCTCACATTAACGATTATCTACCACGAGCTCAGTTAAAGAAAGCATATCACTCTTGCGAATGCTCGCTTGAAGATCTTGACAGCATTTCAAAATTCGCACAGACGTTTGTTGTATTAAAAGAATGTGTGAAAACTTATTTGAAGCACTTGAAATTGTTGGAGCTAAAGAAGGAAAAGAGAAAGAAAGAGAGACTGGAGAAGTCGTCTGTTGAAGCTAAACCAAGACTTACCAAGACTATGATTGGCTTGGCATGCTCAATGATGGGACTCTGAGTAAGCAAACAGGCGCTGTGTTGGACAAATACGTACAACACCATCATCTGAGGACTCATCCTTTGAAGAAAGATAAATCGATTGAAGTGCAAAGACACATAATAAGCAATTTAACAAACTCGGCAATGCAACAGGAACAGTTTGATAGTGACAAAGAGTTGGTAGAAGCCACTCTTTCATCAGAGGATGAGGATCAAGATGAGGGGGTGGACTTAGTATTAGCAGAAATTGGTTCTTCAAGCTCTGAGGAAGAGAAGGAAAGTGATGACAACGATTATGACAATTCCTCTCGTGTTGCTACTTGCACAAGATCAGGGAGGAGAGCAACACGCTTTCCCCTATGAACTGCACAACGGAAAAGTTGATCTCTTTTAACACTCCCTGTCACATCTTTTAGCGTGGGGAGGGTCAGTCATAACTATTTTGGGCTATGCAAGGGGGAGGGTTACATTTTTTTTCTGCAGGACATTGGGGGAGGGTATAAAAAAAATTCACCTGGGAAAAAGTAATTGCACGAACCCTCCCCCCCCCCCCCCCCCTCCTGTAATAAATGACAGGTCCCCTATATGGAAATGGAATTTTTATCGCAATTGAGGACTTATGGGTGTGAAGGGATCATGGGTGTATGATTCTGTTCGTACGCTTGAAGAAAGAGATTTATTTGAAAACGTTCTTGAAAGCCCTGACAAAAACGATCAGTTCTTGAATGTTTTAGGAAATTTAAATATAGAGTCAAAATATTATACAATCAAGCAATCTGGTACGTGCTTTCTACAATTTAACACAAGATGTTTCTCAATATTTAATTGTAATATTCGGAGCTTAGGAAAGAATTTATGTCTGCTTAATGATATTTTGATAACGATGAAGGAAATACCTAGCATTATAACTATTTCTGAAACTAAGGTAAACGACAATAATCAACATCTTCACAATATTAATATACCTGGCTACAATTTTGTCAGTGTAAATTCTAGAACGAATTCTGGAGGAGTTGGTATTTATATAAAACAAAGGCAGGATTTAGAGTTTTCGTTTGACGGTTTTGAAACGTGCTTTCTTGAGCTACCAAGAGAAAGGCAAAAGAGTAGTTTCCATCTATAGACATCCTCACGGCAATGCCGAAAATTTCCGTGAACTCCTTAGGCTGAAATTAAATTATTTGAACAATTGCGGTTATGAAGTATTAATAGCTGACGATATCAACATTGATTTTTACAAATATCACAGTGATAAGTTTACTTCTGAATATCTTGATATGTTATTTGATCTGGGCTACATGCCCACAGTGCTACTCTCATTGATCACATCTACTCAAATTCACCACAAAAAGTTTTAAAGTCTGGGATCTGCTTGGCAGATCTCTCAGATCATTTGCCCTGCTTCTGTTCAATAGCCTCCAAAGCTTCCCGAGTACGCAGGTGACAGGTATTATAGGATCTATTCAAGATTTAATGAAGCCAGATACCTAGCTGATATAGCCACGGTAGATTTCTGTAGTTTAGTCACTAGTGATGTGAATGATAATATGGCTAAAAGTATCTCTACATTAGAAGGAATAACTAGCAAGCATGCGCCCATTGAAAGGGCATCACGATCTAAACGAAAATTGTTAAGAAAACCCTGGATTTCTAAAGGAATATTTCAATCTGTTAAAGAAAAGCAGCGTTTGTTTAAAACTCTTTTTTTCTCTGGCGACTCACTTAAAATTCAATATTATGAAGTTTTCAATAATAAACTTACTAAAATCAAGGACTTAGCCAAGCAGAAATACTTTAAGAAACAGTTTGAAATTAACAAAGGCAATATGAAAACAACATGGAAAATGATTGACTTATTAATAAATAGAAAGAGAAAAAACTCTCCTACAATAAGTAAGATAGTCTATAACGACAAATGTTATACATCTAAATTAAACATCTGTAATCAGCTAAATACATATTTTGTTAATGTAGGCCCAAACCATATTAACTCTAATCCTACAAGGTATATTACTAGAAATTTTCCAAACAGCTTTATGTTTAGGTATTCACTCGTATGAAGTGCGTGACTTAATCTCGAACCTAACAACTAACAAGACGCAAAGTGCCTTAAGCTGGCTGGAGACCACATCTGACTGAAGTTTACAATCTCTCCATAGAGCAAGGTATTATGCCTGACATTCTCAAAATTTCTTAAGTAACTCCAGTGGACCAAAGGTGGTGATATCACTGACCGGACTAACTTTCGCCCCATCTCAGTTCTTTCTATATTTACACACATTTGTGAAAAACTGGTGTGTAAACAGTTGACAAGCTATGTTGAAAAGTATTCCATTTTAAGTCAATACCAGTTTGGCTTTAGGAAGGGCACATCGACTGAACAAGCCATTGTAGAAATTACTGACAATTTAAAACAAGCAGTAGACAATAATCTACTCACATGCGGAGTCTTTCTTGACTTCGCTAAGGCCTTTGATACCGTCAATCATGCTATACTGTTGACAAATTTAGAGAAATATGGAGTGCGGGGAATTCCACTGAGTTGGTTTACTAGTTATCGTACCAATAGACAGCAATATGTTAGTATCGATGGTGTGGAATATTCTAAAGAAAAGATTAAATGTGGTATCCCGCAGGGCAGTTCTCTTGGTCCCCTTCTTTTTCTACTATACATTAATGACATTCCTAACTGCTCCGATAAATTATCCTTTAGAATATTTGCAGATGATACCAATATTTTTGCGTCTTCCTCAAACGCCGTGGAATTTACAAAACTTAATTAATCAAGAATTATCCAAAGAGTGGTGTGACGTCAACAGGCTTTCCATTAACCTAACGAAAACTAATTATATGATAATTAAATCACCTAAAAGGAAGACAAATTAATATGGGATGTAAAACTTACCAATAATGATGGCTCCCCCCATGGCTTAGAAAAGAGAACTTGCATAAAATATTTGGGTGTACTTATAGATGATACGCTCATGGAAACATCAGATCTCCTATCTATGTACTCAAATCTCTAGAAATACAGGAATTATTGGCAAACTTAGACATCCTACCTCCCTTTCACAACTTAAACAACTATACTATAACGTGATCTATCCTTATATATCTTATGCGACACGCCATTTGGAAGATATCGGTTTACAAGATTACCTTTTGGAATAAAGTAGGCTCCTGAAGTAGTTTTAGAACTGCATGTGTGACCATATCATATCATATCATCATATATCTTTATTTACCCTCGGATTTTAGAGTAGCTTGGTGTAGCTAATATCTCCGAGCATTTACCCTCCCAACCATGATACAACACAGAAGACAGACCACAACCTGTTTTCAGATCTTAAAGGTGTGGGAGTGATAGTGGATGACCTCCTAATATGTTCAATTCCAAGAAATGCAGAATCAAGTCTTGCAAGATGAAGTCCGGCCCCATGTTGGCCACGTCCTAACCAAAGATGGTTTAAACCAGACCCTGAAAAGACCACGGGCAGGCCAAGCAATGAAACACCCTCAGACCACTATAGCTAAGGAACTTATGACATTCTTTGTCTTTATCCAATATCTTGGAAACTACCCAAAAATGGCTTAAGTTAATGCACCTCCAAGAAAGCTGGTCGAAATAAAAATTGCCTGGCAGTGGGACCAAGAACAAGAAGTAAGTTTTCAGAAACTGAAGCAGATGTCTTGACTACTCTGCGCCATTTCTTGGGTACTATGATCCACGACAAAATGGTTGGCCTGAAAGAAACGAAGAATTACCCATGAAAGTTTAAAATTACTGGTAAGGTCATTCTGAAGCATGACAAGAAGTGGGTCCCCACGACAGTAGTTGAGGAGCATCACACACTAAGGTCATATGTTGTCCAGACACCGGCTAAAGGTCAGCACTTTGGAAGAAACTGCAGACAGCTGAACAATAGCAGAATATCGCAAACACCAAAGAAAGTTACTGTGGAAACGTGGCAGTTTTTCTATGGTACATTCCGTGAAACGTGAGAAGATTATTGCGGCGATCACTTCTCTCCTTCGTCTATTGCCCGCACTTCAAATGGTACGTTTCTTTCAAAACATAAGATTCGTAGTTGCTCTTGTAATCAAATGAGTATTTTTACTAAAACTGTTATTCGCGTTAAAGATGAGCTCCTAAAGATACTGAATATCAATAGAGAGCGGGGTTTTTTAACTCAAGCTCGAGGGCCATGGGGCCCTCCCATTCAGTTCATTTGTGATGTTAATCTGAATCTAATGAACATATCTCAAAACTCATTTTAGAAAACAATGTTCGAGAAACAACTTTGAGAATGTTAACCGCTGAAAAATAACCATAGTACCCTACAATGAAACTTCACTCTTTATGCCTATCATCACTATGTGGGCAATTAAATTGACAAATCAACCGTCAGCAACAAACCATCTGACTACCCATTACATTAATCGTGAAACAGCCGTTATATTCGTGACACGGAACTCGGAAAGAGGATAACACAGCAAATAATTTGTCATGCAATAACAAACAAAGGGCACACATTGCGTACATGCGATTAGTGCAGTAGGCGGTTATTTTGTAGTAACTATTTTTGAAAAATTAATTTTCTTTTACTGTTTATTGTGTTAACCAATTTTGTTGTCGTTTTTGCGTTTACGAACAGTTTGATGTTTTCACTTAAGTAAGCCCTATCGGATTGGGTTGGAAGCTGGATGAGAGACCATTGGGAAATCTTTTTTTACATTTGATTGTTACATGCTTTTCTGTAATCTTCTTTTCACATTTTTGATGGATGGCAATGGAGTCCCCAAACAGTGCCGTTACTAAGAGTACTACTGGTGTTGACTCACAAAGCTTGTGAGGCCTGCTTACCCCTTTTATTTATTTAATATATAGATTTAGCCAAGCCTGAAAGCGGAGCTCCCTGGTTAATTATTCTTACTGCCTGTAGGGTTTGTGAAAATAAAAGGTTTCGAATTGTCCGCGTTTTGATGTTTCCGGTTGCTGCTTTAATAATTAAATCACTTTCTTTCCTTTCTTCTATAGAAAAATTCATTGCCTAACTAGTGAATTCCACGGTAAATTGTACGTTAAAAACCGATATCGCATGAATCAGGAAGCGATGAGTGTGACATCGGTTTTTCCAGTGAAATTTGCTTTGTAATTCACCAGTTTGGCAATAATTTTTTCTTGAACCGAATGAGTTTTTAAACGAAAAGAAGCACACCCTCAGCGAGCGAATGGAAAAGGAAAAAAAGCCATTTCAGAGTCAACTGTCAATAGTCAGCGAATAGGAATCGTGCTAAAATTAGACGCCATAAAAACAACTTTGTCAGTTCAACGTCAAAGAAGAGTTTAACTGATGTACTTTATTCCACTTTATCTCTGAAAACAAGATCATTCACATTTTTATGTATTTCATTGAAACACGCCAGGTTGGCTTGGTACAAGAATCGGCAAACTACGGCAAATGAAAGGACAAACTTCAAACACGATCTGCTCCAACACTTAAATAACGTTTGGGTGCTTTAAACAAACTTCAGAAAGCACAAGCTAGTGAGATTTCCGCCTAATTTTACGAGAACTCATTGCGAATAGTGTTTATAACATAAGGGCAAAATTTTCTTGTCACTGTCGAGGCAAAACGAAAACCAGTTGGGCAAACGGATTAAAAAAGCACTAGTTCGCTCGCATTTTAGAGGAAAACAAACAAACAAATCAACTCTTTCTTTATGTCCAAAAGGGTACAGATTAATTCTAGTTGACAATAAAAATTCGATTCTCATTCCTGAACAAAGGAAGAACCGATTAAACCAACTTTTAAAAATACGCATCCACTTTAAATAACGCATCCGTAAAAATAGCAAAAAGTTTAGTGCCCAAGGAAAGAATTTGTGTGCTAACTATGAGCTATTACTGGTATTCTGTTTTGTCGTTGTCGTTCTCTTTCGCTCAGTCCTTTCGTTTCTCTTCTAGACATAGGTCCTCCAGGCATCATTTAACCTTACCAGAGCTTCTAAGGTGTCAATTAATCAAAAGATGGATGTCCAATATCAAAGATGTACGCTGTAAACTAGCATGATACTGATCACATTGGCATACATGGATGGGTGGACGTACGGACGTTCATGACGTCATAGCTATAAAACCAAATTTTCTCGGATCGATGGGTTACCATATTTTCTTAACTATGGTGCTCCGCGCACGCGCGCCTTCGGCGCGAGCGGAGCTCCGCTATTATTATTTTTTTCACGATTTATTTTGTTTTCTAATGTTGCCGGCGGTTTCGCGTTAGCATTGACATAACCGATTAGGTATAAATTGATGCAACAATATCCACTAAAGTCAAGCTCAGTACTTCGATGGGAGACAATCGCAAAGTCCTTGTGACGAAGACATCTTTTTTTTTAACTTCTATTTTTTTGTTTGATTTCTTTTTTGTATTTGGTTGTTAAAGGCTTTTTTCGAAACTTCGTTTATTCCTTTATTGAGAGGAATAGCGATGGAATCCCCAAACGGTGCAATTAGGCTAAGCGGGTGTTGACTCACAAAGCGCACAAGCGCTCTAGGCAAGGATGCTTCCAGTGTTAACGCCATTGTTGAGGTTTACCATTGCTCTGGCAAAGTAAAAGAAAAGGCGACAAGTGGACCGCAAACAGAATAACTGTACAATGGACATTAATTGTTGAAATTCAGGAAATCCTACATTAGTTTCGTAATTCATGCACGCACTGCGGGCCTACAATCATACACTCACTCAGTCAGACAGCCCCTATGACAATATGGGTAATGCACTTACTGTGCACTATCCACAAAACGCAGGCTGGGCGAATTTATCTGAGGCTTAATTAAGGCGAACCATCAAGAGACACGCAATTTACTTAAGAACCCACAGCAGTGCTTTATTGAAGTATGTGAGGATCGACCCATGGTACTAATTTTCTTTGTACTGTATTTGTAATCGTATCTGGAATTCCCTTGTTATATAAGTAAACATTGACACTGAATAGAGGTTGTCTCAACACGGCAGATGGAAGCGTAAAGGTCCTAAAGCACTGAAATTTAACGGTTTAGAGGAGTTTTAAAACCGGGTATCAATGAAAGGGAAATAATTTCGGTGCTGTTTAATTTTGATTAGAAACGGTAGGGCCTTACGGGGACATAACTTGAACTGTAGGTAAGTTAGAACCACTCTTTGTTTGTTGAAAACAAGAACAGCAGTCTATTGTCTTTTGCTGAAGAAAGACCTGCCATTTATACTTGATTCTGTCAAATAAGAAAGAAAACAGTTTTAAAGGAAGATCTTTCTTTAAAAGAATCTCCAGAAGCTGTTGATTCATACCACGACGGAGAAATATGTTTTTGTACGAGCTCAATAGTTACAGTACACAAACGTTTAAGCTGGTAATAACG
>NC_090884.1:11142256-11152256 GCF_036669925.1 Montipora capricornis | reverse complement strand
GTACCATTGACTGCGGAGATAAGCTTTTTGTCTATTGCGTTTTTTTGTTTTTTATTGTTGAACAGTTCGTTTCTTGTAGTAGGTTTAGCTTATATCCTTTGTTCAACTAGCCATATTAGCGATCGTGTTCACCAGCGTGTTCACTGCCATCTTGTGTATATAGTTCTGTTCTAGTTTACAAGATTTGATGTCATCAGTGGAGACTGTGATCAGTTCTTTAGAAAATAACTGTGATGTAGTTTGAAAGGCTGTACAGTTATTTGATTGTCAATGATAATAAAGACTTGATTCCAAAGGTGAAAAAAACACGTCTCGATAAGCAAAAGTGTGTTTACTTTCGTTGTGATTTGCATGTGCATTGACATAGACGTGCCCGAGATACAGAGAAAAGGCTGAGACGTCTAATTTATAACAGCAGAAAAAGGAGGAAACTTGCTGGAACGTATTTGGTTAACAATGTGATTGTAAAGCTAGTAATTGCCATGGTTCGTATCTAACACATGTAATCATGAGAAGATTCACGGAAAACGGAATTTGAAATGTTATGCAGGGATACGTATTTGAAGGTAAAATAGGTATTTGTAGACTTTATGCTTCGATGTATTGTGCACATAAACAAGTATCTGTTCTTCTCTTTAAATGAGATTTTACTGCCCTATCAGTAAAATACGGTTAATGGAACGTGACCATACTAAAAGGGCTATTCATGTCGCGATAGTTATCTTCGCGTTCTTTGTAGTCGGCCGTTCAAGGCCATAAAATCAACGGTTTTGTTGTATATAATACGAGGACCTAAAGACTTTGTTCCTATATCTCAGATTATGTCGTACACCTACATTGGCCAAATCTGTTAAAGCCTCATTCATTACTGCTAAAGAGCACTTGTAATGCTTACCTGCTACATAGTAGAACCTGTGCAACTGGCTACTTTAATAGACAGGGTCTAGCTATAAAAGCTTCAGTTAATCGTCCAAGGTTCACCTGGTAGTTTGTCTTCTGTAGTAAATCAACTAGCTGTTTGCAATTTGTCAACGTTTTCCCCCTCCCTCCCTCTCTACCTTTGGAGATGGGTTGGATATATAGCTTTGCCGTCATTAAAACTGGGTCACTCCTGAGTGGTGTGATTAAGTCTGCGCAACGACTTCCCCCAAGCATGTTGGCTCGTTGCCTTTGTACATTGCTCACTAACCAATACTCTTGTCCGATCCAGAACTTCCTGTTTACCACTCAGCTCGTAGTGCTGGGGAGATAAATGAGGTTGTTCTATGTCATGCAATCTGGAAGTCGCATAGGCTAACCAGCCGCAAGGCAGTGTTCCCCTCAAAAAACGCCAATACGTCTGTTGTCTCGTTCTATTGCGCCTTGCGTTATGTGTTTAAAAGCTAATTATGCATGTTGATACCAAGGAACAATGACATTAATGGTTAATATTCCTTGACACCGTTCAGAGAGTTTGCGCTCACATTTCTATCTTTATTTCTCGATAGTTTCAATACACGAAGCGCAATAAGAATGACAGGCCAAGTGACCCACACTACAGTATTCTATTTTTTCTCCTGCCCTTACCATTTCAGAAACGAAACACTATTTTTTTGACACCGACTCCGTTTACATACAGAGGTTATTTTCCATTAGACAAGAGGTTTGGAAATAGAATTCAAATAAAAAATAGATCTCTTTGAAACGTTCAGTTTGTAAGTCGCCTTAATACTGCATACACTATCAAGGGCGGTGCTAGTCAACAATTAAAACAAGTGATTTTAAGAGAGGATGGGAGAGAGAGAAGAAAAAAAAAGTTATTTACCAGCAAAGGGTCGGTCCGAATAGGAAAAAACTGTGACATCGGTCTGGAAAAAGCTGCCCTCCGCCTGCGGCCTCGGTCACAGTTTTTCCCTATACGGACCTCCCAGCTGACAAGTAACCTATTTATTTTGACAATTGGGTGCATATTACTGTGAGTATATAAATTACAACAAATGGTATGTTTTAAATATTTGATTCTCGTGCTATGGATTCATTTGGCATGGCCATCCTCATGGAACTTATGTACTTCTGAAAGTATTTTCAAGTGTTGAGACATAGAGCACATCTTCACGTGTCGCGCACGTGACAAAGTGTTTTTTAAGTGCACCACTGCACGAAAATTTGGCCATCTTGGAAAGATGTTTTCACATCTCACCTCCGTTTCTCTTTCATTTTTTTTTCTGCAAAAGATGTTTCGATGAGACATTTCGTTTCATCTTAAACCGTTCAATTCTCGTTTCCTTTCTCAAACACTGAGCAAGAATACCCATCGATCAGTAAAAAACAATGTGCTTAACCACTCTTGAATAAATGCACTATTTTTACCTCGTTTCCATGGTCCAGTGGTCATTGGGTATTCACTACATACACAGTCGAACATCATGAGAATCGCAATGTAAGGCCAATGTAAGAAGGACAGACTTCTCTCTTTCTTTTCTTTAGTGCTAAATTAACAATATACCACTGTACTTTTGCAGGCTCGAGTATAGGCTACTTGTAGCCTCTTGTTGGTAGAAAAAACATGTAAGCGATTTCAGTTGCTGATTCGATGGCTTAGCGGTTAATAAAGAGGATGTCCTATGGTGCGAGGTTTCGTGCAGAGGTTTGTCAATGTCTTGCTCCACACAGGTGCGACATAACGGGAAGGTGAGCTTTCCTCCAGACCTGTAAGGCAAGACGGGGAGAAAGAAATTCTTGGGAGGGACAATGGTGCACAAAGCCAGACCAAAGTACCGAGAGAGGTCGGTGGTGCCAGGTTCATTGATGAAGCCAGGATGGCCGATGGGATACAATCCGATCTTATTGACCCAGTCCACATACCAGATTTCCTCACGGACTCGAACCTTGTAGTAAAGGTAGGAGGCATTTGTGTATCCTCCAAAGAAGGCTTCGCGAGGATTCATGGGTTTGATGACAGGAAGGGTTTTGACGAACTCAGCAACACAAGGATCCGCTTTCTTTTGCTGCCCCCACTCACATTCCCAGAGGGTCACGACATGGTATCCCATGTATCGAAGACTCTGAAGACGTTCCATGGTGGTACGTCGAACATCATCCACATAGCGTTGATCGTGACGGCGGTACGGTTCGTGTTGATTGGGGAAACACCGATTGCACCCGTGCCAAAAACAACCCAAGAACTCGTAGATTGTGTTGCTGGTATTCGCCTTGGTTGCGAGCGTGATGGATACGTTGCCGATGGTTTGGAAGCGGGTCTTCCTCCTGCAGCCGATGTTCTTGCCACAAGAGCCATTCCATGGCGGCCTTGGGGTGATTGGGCGATAGTCATGCAGACAAGCTCCTGCAATGGTCATTTTGTGAAAGGGACAAAAGCCAGTCTGTTCGCAGAACTCACGACAGAAGGTCAAACATCCCTCTTGAAGGAGTTTGTCGTCGGAGATACAATAGTCCATGAGATCCCTTTGCATGTCAACTGTGCCTCGTTGGTCACTTGAGCAGTGTATTATCGCTCAAACTCAGCCTTGCCTACCGTTGACATGGTTTCAGCCACGTAGTCTTTTTTCTCAGGCATGGAACCCACGTAGTCGGCGTTCGCAGGGGTGTTAAAGAGATGTGGAAAATACTCCTTCTTGAAATTGTTAGAATCCAGCCCAAATGTTTGGTAAACGAAGCCAGAGCCAAGGCGAAGAACGACATGGAGTCGATGAAGCGAATGTACCCACCCTTGTAGGTGAGCTCCACCAGTTTGCCACCCGTACGGGTGGGCTTAAACTTTTGTTTGCGCTCAATCAAACGTTTCAAGACAAAGTAAGAGTCGTAGCCCTTGAAACTGTGGGCAAGAGCTGTAACGTAGCGTGTGTCCTCCTCCGTGAGTTCTTCCAGCTATTGCAGAAATTGTTCAGTACAATTCTCATTACGAACGATTTGAGGGGAGGCATCCTCGGCCGTCATGCCCACCACCAAATTAGGCACACGCACGCCCGTATCTTGCATGGCCTCCGTATTCCAAAAGACCAGTACAGTGGGTGGTAGGTATTGTCCTACCCCTCCTCGCCCTCCGTAGCAGTATTGGGGTCGTTGCGTGCCTCACGGCGGAGTCGGGTCCGCTTGTTGATTTGAACGATGCATGCACAGGGTCGGGGGGGACTTGCAGGAAGCATTGATGTTGCTTCAAATCAGTCGTCTCGTGGCACAATGGGCATTCACTGTACCCGCACCGATGTTCGTCTTGTTCATTCATCGAACGAAGCAGTTTTCGGCAGTTTGCATATTTGTTCCACGAGTCGCATACCGACGACTGATTGGGGCCACATGCTTTTCCACTGAGGGTCTTGGTCTGGTGGAGTTGAAAGCACGGCTCTCCATAAAATTGCTGACCACAATGGCGACAGGGGATGTGAGCAGAACGTTTGCGTAAGTACGCCTCGATGTAATTGCCACACTCCTTCTGTTGGCAACCAGGGCAATGCACGCCTTCCTCTTCGGAATAACGCTGACGACCTTGTTGATTATACGGTTTGAGGCACCATCCACAAAAGTGACTGGTACCAAAAAATCCTGGCAACGAAGTCAATGTGTCGTAATGTTCGTCCTCGTGGAGAATTACCAAACGCAAAGCACGCGTATTGACGATTCGCGTCCACCACCACAATACGGTAATCACGAAGACTGGGTGCTTCAGCCAAAGTTGTTAGTTCCTGGAGACCCATTGGACCCAGATGGAGTCCGGTTTCCTCCAAAAGACCCATAGCAGCTTCATTGCGACGTTGTTGAATTCCGATAGGTTTGGTCCATTTGTCCCGTTCCTTGTTGTTGGAACCAGCCAGGTGCAGGCCTCGAGCGGTGATGATGACACGCACACAACATAGTCCCGAGTCGTCGCATGGTATCTTGACGATGGTTTTTTTGTTCAACCGAAATTGAACGGACGAATTGTGCCCCCGAGCTCCTGCCTGGACATGGACGAATTCCAGTTCAAAAGGCTCGTCGGGGTCGTATTCTTCCCCGGAATTCAGTTTTTAATGAGCCAGGTCGTCCAAAACAAGCCGTCACCATGTCCAGTTCCTGACGCCACCGACTGACGCGTAATCCTCGAGAAAAGGAGTTGTCATATCGTGGCGAAAGCACTTTGCTCCTCTAAAGATAATCCACTAGGGCCTGCACTTGGCTTAGAGATGACGAGCAAATGAAGTGAAAGCTGCGACGTGCCGTCTTTTATAAGGTTTAAGGGAACACGTGATCAAAAAAGTACTGACCTTGGGTGACCTTTCCAGCACGTGAACAAGGAGCTTCTCATTCGTCAGAGATCACGTGTATTTAAGGCCTGAAAATTCATAGTTTCTCCGCGGGGATGGGGGGTATGCCTAAGATTTATAGTTGCTCCGTAGGGATGGGGGGTATGCCCAAAATTTATAGTTCTTCAGTAGGGATGTGGGGAAATTACTGATCGCCTTTACCATTTTTGCATCCGCTTTCCATTTGTCTTGTAAATTCTTGGCCTGGGAATAATCAATGTCATGTTGTTTGACATCTTGCCCAGCCGATTGATGCCCGGATCGCCATGCTTGAGTCTCTTTTTCAAATGCGTGCTGTGTCCCATGTACTAGTACCCTGGCCAATGAAGTTCGATGCCCGTTTTCTCCAACATCTTTTGCAGATCAAATTTGCCCCCTTTCTGGCACCGTCGTCGCCGGATCTTGGGAGGCAAGGCCTGCCTTCGGATCTTGTGCTTTTTCTGACTGCGCTTAGAAGTCCTGCCCATCGATACGCCATCGGAGCTTAGTGTCAAAATCCAGCCAACCCGGTGGGCGTTGTAATATATCTGTTTCGGTCGGGCGACGACCTCGGTTCTTGCGAGCTTTCCTCTTGACGGATCGGGCAGTCCCTTCCATCATCTCAGCCACACTCTCACACATCATCGGATCTCCACCAAAAGGGAGTTCACCCCAGTCGACGAGAGGGGTCGTCGTCGTCTTGGGAGTGGCTTTCTTCTTCTTTGCTTTCTTTTTGGGCACCGGCGTCGTCTTCTTAGGGGTCACAAAACGAACACGTTTCTTCGCTTTAGGGGGTGGACCCGCAGCGGCTGGCGTGGCTAGAGGATCTGCCTCAGCTGCTGCTGCCGGTCGTTTCTTCTTTTCACCAATTGCGCCAACAACGTCTGTAACGGGCCTTGCGTAAACGCTTCTCCTTCCACGTCCTCGTCCTCGTCAGCACCACCAGCAGCACGAAAGGCTTTGGTCCATTTATGCACTTCGCGCGACAAAGGTTTGACCAATACCTCTTTCATGGCTGGCGGGATGTCCTCTGCCATGAGAAGAGCGGCTTCTCTGGCAGCCAGATGCGCGGCTTTGGTCACTTGAGAATTATCTGTCAAGCGTTCCTTGTACACTTGCTCCAACTGACGGAGCCGTTCCGGATCCACCAACACTCGTTTTTGAAACCCATGAATGACTTCGTTGTCAATGCTATCTTAGCGCGTCCCAACATTCGTGAGATGGCTCGTTTTTGTAGTAGAGGGTTTGTTTCTGTTAACGTTCTCGTTCCAAAAGCCCTTCCAATGGACGTACTTGAGTTTTCAGATCGCTCAGCTTTCGTTCAAGTTGACTTAGGTCTTTATTCCGTTCTTGAAGTTGGTCGGTCAATTTACGTATGATCTTGGATTGTTCACATTCGCAATGTCGAAGATGTGGGATCTGATCTTTCATCGCACAAATCGAACAAGGACCGTACGTCCGCGTATCACACCATTCATCGTCCATGTTAGAGTCACAATGATGGTAGACCGTATGCAATCCTTGCCAGAACTTGATCACAATGACGCCTTATGACCCACCGAGGCTCTTTATGGATTAGAAACTCGTCCACCTCGCAGGCAATGGTTGCACGCCGTGTTCAAACCTTGCCAAAGACCACGACCTTTCTGACTCATCATGATGTGACGACGCTTTTTCAAGGAATGTTTACGACGGGTCATCTCTCTCATAGCTTGTTGATGCAGTCGTAACTTGGTCACGGTGGACGACGATACGGGAATCTGTCCACGGAGCGTGTTCATGACCAATCCGCTCAAAGCATTGATCTGATCGGCATTGACCGCTTGCAATCGTTCGTGACATGTCTGATGATCTGCTGCTTTCAGGATACTCTGAAGAAACGGGAGTTGACGTCCGACACGCCAAGACATGATGAGACGATCCGTGGTTTTTGGACAGGTTCCCTTTATATTTAACGTCGACCTCGTCGTAGGGTGGCGACTTCCAACCCTTTTCTGACGCCGTAACCGGCCGCGGCTCCCACACCTTCTAACGCTGCTGCTTTCCCTGCCGCAATCAGACCAGGAATCGCCAAAGCTAACAACGGAAGGATGCCTCCGCGTTGTCGTCGTTTTCGAACGCCTGGACGTCGGATCACACGCTTTCTTCTTCTTCGTACCATCACACGTTTCCACGGGGGTGTAAAGTCCTGTGGTAAGTGCAGCTCCCATCCTTTTATATCGTTTGTCTTTGCCCAACATGCAAGGGGGCGTGATATTGCAGATAGAAGAACTCATTGTCTTTTTCTTTTATTGACTGCATTACATTACTAACACTACATGCTACTTACTCTATTAACAATACTTATACTACCTGAGACTCAGTAATTATACTATTCACAATTTTAACGTTATTTACAACAAAGTGTTGGCCTTATCGCAATCTAATCACTACTTAAAACATGGTATTAACACTGTTTACAATGCAATATTTGCACGGTTTACAATACTAATACTAATATAAATTACGGGACGCATAAAATACAATAAAGTTACTTATACAGGCAAGACATGCAATGTAATTACTAACTACAGGAACTGACTTACTGACTAACTAAAGGTATCCAGAAATTTACTCAGGTGAGAAATTTGGCCCACTTTTTGACAAAAGCAGAGGAATTATTCGTCATGATAGCGATATATTTTTCTGTGTCGATTTTATCATGTACAAGGGTGATGAAGTCTGCAAACTGCGATCTTTTATCATCTAAGGCATTAGTATAAAGAAAGTATTTTCCAATTAAGATTAAGTGATTGAGGGTTAAACAAGATGACCAGTCGTCAAGCACTCCATATATTATTTCATCTTTAGAAAGACCAGATTTCGTTTTTTGAGAAATCGAATTAAACCAGGTAGTAAACTCAGACCAGAAAGATCTCGCAACATAACACGAAAAGAGTAGATGAGAAATCGTTTGTTCAACATTAATACAATATGGGCAGTAAGGGTGTGGTTTTTTCTTCATTTTGTGTAAAATGTTATTTGTATATAGTATATTATGTATTATTTTGTACTGAAAAATGGATAGTTTCACTTCTTTCGTTAAACGAAATGGCAAAGAGTAAACTCTTTGTCGCTTTTGTTCAGCAAAAGCGCACTCTATTAATCTTTTTTCTGCAGTAGGTGGACACTGCTGTCGGCTAATCAGAGTATTGTACACTGCCTTGCACGTGAGCTTATCGATTGCTAGTTGAGTGCTTGTCAGGGCCTGTTGATGCGTGTCTCTTTTTAGGCTTTTATTCCGTTGCTCGTCTCTTTTTATGCTTTTTTTCCACTGATCAAGTATAGACGACAGCAAGCTACGGTAGCGCAGAAAATTACATTTAATTTTACATTTTTGCACAAACGCTTTAAGCGACAAAAAATTATTTCCTAAATCATTAACTCATTGTCGCTCGTACACCATCGTCGGACCGTCACATGCCTGAACAACTGGAATCGGTCGTCGGAGGCAGGATAAAGATCGATCATGAGATACCCGTAAGGACGTTGCGTGCATGCGACAAAGAGTTTGAGGACGTCTCGCCATCGATGCGGAAAGGCTTGGTAGGGACAACGCGCAAAATCCCCTCTGATCCCAGGGATTCTTGAAGACGATCACGTAATGCGCATTCCGCGAAATGGTGGAAACAAATCTTGACATAAGTACAAGACCGTAATGTTTCGATGATGTGATTCTCACGTAAAGAGATCCAACAGGCGTTTATTGTTCCCTCCTTCGTCCATCATGCATTCGAACTGCGGTTGCCATACGGTGTAACAGTAATGAGACGATCATGTCTTTCCACCCTCAAACACGGTGCCACTTCCCGACGGACCGACGATCATCGTACTACTGGGCATACGTATCATGCATGACGAAAGCAAGAAAGGACGAGAGGGTATTGTCAAGCGGAGTTGGATAACTTATTTAGCACTTAAGTTTTCCCTAAGCTTATGTACGGAATATCTGTATACGGTTCATCTCCACCAGAACTTAAAACCATACAATGTTTCCTCTTCTGTTTCGATAAGTAATTGCTTAGAAAAGTCCGATAAGGGTATTTTCAAGACATTAAGCGAGTCGGAAGGTCATCCTTTACAACACTCCCTTCCTAGGATTAACCCTGCTACCCTTAAGCTGGGACAAGTCAAGCCTACATTTCCGATTTGTAATACTGAGCGTTTTAAAAATGCTTTTACTATTAAACAGACTTAGTTTTCATTGCAATTTAGCTAATAGTAATTACTGTATATTTCGCGCTTTTTTAAGTATTTAATAGTTATAATCAATATTACACTTGATATGTATTTTATCAGAGAAATAAAGACTACTACTACTACTACTAAATGGCCCGCTTGCGTACCGCACCTCGCAGGTTACGCTCCTCCCACTGAAGAGGACTCTCATTCTTGATTTTATACTTGTACAACCAGACTAATTATGTGCGACAAGACACGCACGTGCGCACTCGTGCGCAGTACAAGATTGATTTGAGGGCATCGCATTGAAATCTTGAACCAAAACACAACGGACTTGATTGCCCACCATCCGATCATTCCCCACTAAATCGTACGGGGGAAATCCTTCTAAAAACTCTTCCATGGTACGTCCTCGGGCTCGTTCTTTTAAAAACAGCAAAGCATAATGACCACAGGCCGTATTGTTCAAGGCCAAGAGAAAATGAGGGGACAGAGACGGAGGCTCAGGGCGTTGGCCGGGA
>NC_090884.1:11129756-11137256 GCF_036669925.1 Montipora capricornis | reverse complement strand
ACCTGACACCGTCGTCTAGAATTTTCCATCCCTGTGACTCCACGACCCACATCACAGGTCGTTTCTGAAACCCGTTCGGATACTCTTTGAGGACGGATCCGTCATAAAACTGCTCCTCTGTAAAATCCGCTTTGGGTCCTTTCTTGTCTTAGCGTACCAACACGAGATTTGGACCTTGTACGACATGATCCGGTCCATTCTCATGAGCTGTACGGTACTTGATTCAACCCATATTCAGAGCCAATTCGACAATGATTCCAAAATACATCCATTTTGACCGATTCGGTAAGGGTCTCCGTATTATCCATCACCAAATCTTCCCCGTTCCATCGGAACGTCACGGCCGTCTTTCTCTTGACCGTCGCGTCTCCTACTTGGACATCGCGATATGGAGTGTCCCCCACCGGTATCGTATTCAAGATCCGTTGTTCCACCGTGTCTGTTATACTCTTGATAAACTTGACTCCGGTGGACGAGGGGAGTATATCACTGGTTCGAACAGTACCGTCGGCCTTCAGACTCCGGACCCCAGCGTGGGACACGAACGAACACGTGCAAAGGTATCTGTTGGGATTCTCATTGCTAGACGAACGTGTGGCATGTTGCTTGACAGCGCGGCGTAACAAGACATCTCTCAATTTTTTATTGTTTCTCTGGTCATTTTTATACATACGTCAAGGCGGAACGAGGGACCCAACTATCATATTTTTGGGGCCAGCCTAACCATCGGACTTTCACCGCTTGTCAACGTCGTTGTAAAATCTTTTCCACTCGGAACACGCTGTTGTCTGGCATGGTGACTTTTTGGACATCTTGCTCGTAAAAAGTCCTTTCCAAGGGCGTGCCATCCCAGTCTTCCAATTTGTACCACGCATCTCACAATGAAGACTTCTTCCGTCCAACCAGGGAGATAGCCTTTCTTGAATGGACGATATTTCTTACTTATTCGCACACGATCGCCCACCTTGAGTTTAGGTCGAGGGCGTCGTTTCAAACGTTTTCCATACAGTTTGGTCCATAAACTTGTTCGTTGTCATCGGTGACGTCTCGCGGGGCCATGCCAATGCTTCGATGACCGGTCTGATTATACCCGTTTAACAATTGGGGTAACACATTCAGGTACGTTTGAGTATTTCGTGTGGTAAAATCGATACAAGCGTTCTTTCAATTCAACGTACGATTGAAGCGTTCCACTACGGATGCTTTGCACCCCCATGCGTCGAAAAGTGTTGGATCCCTTCTCGTCTCAATATCCGACGAAACGGGGCATTGTAAAACTCTTTGCCCAGATCTGTCTGTAAACGTTGAGGTTTTCGTCCTTGTCGTAACACTCTTTCAAAAGCTTGAGTCACCACCGTGACCGTCTTGTTCTTCACGGGCGCCACTCCAGCGTCTTTGGACAACACGTCGATGACCGTCAAGAAATAGCGATACCCACCATTCCATTGTTTCAGAGGTTGCATCTCCACCAGATTGACTTGCCATTGCTTGTCCTTGTGAAACGCCAAGACCGGGAGCTTCTCGAACCGTCATAGGACGGGGCGATGCAGTGTAGGGGCCAATTCCCCTTGCAATTATCGTAAGGCTTCATCCCGCCTCAATTCTTGAGCTTGAGCGTACCGAGCCACACCATCCAATAAACTGGGGTTCTGAGGATCTGTGTACGCACTCACGATGGGGTTGGGGACGACCTGGTGGCGGCGTTTCCGTTTCGACATTTTTTGGTGACGAGCCAACGCGTCGTCAACTCCAAATTGGTCGGAATGTCCTGCGGATGACGCTCTTTAAGGGTTTGCCACGTATGATAAGCACGTTTGGGTCCGAGTGTGGTCATCAACCAGTCTATATAGACGACAAAATGACTCCACTTATAGTCAATCCTTTCTTTCATGACTTCCAACACCGCTAGGGTATCGATGGGTTCGTCGGTAGGAAATCCATCCCAAGTCAACAAACGCCAACGAACCCGTTGTTCGAATTCGCGATAAGGGAGTTGGGTCACATGAGCGACGACCGCTCTCAACAGACGTCGTCCGAGCTCGGCACACGACATAATGACACACAGGTTTTAAGATTCAAGCTTTTATTTATAACTTTTTGATTTCGATCTCATGCATTTTCAATTGTTCAAAACAAGCATTCAACAGTCTGGGCGTAATGGGGCGGGTCTCTTCTAATCGCCGGCACCACCTCTGCTGCAACTCTTCGTGTTCCATCCACTTCTGCTCGGCCATCCATCACCGCTTTCTCACGTACTTCTCTAGTTTCTCCTGCAACTTTTCGTCGGGCAGACTGGGAACCTGGATCACCACCGTTTCGTTCTCTGATTTCTCCAACTCTCGCTTCTTCTTGGCTTGATGAGGGTCCAGTGGAGCGTTCACTTCGACCAACCCACCGGCTTTTTCCTGCCGTTCTCCTTTCCAATCACTCTTTCTGGCCTCTTGCAACCGGTGTTGAAAGATCTAGAACACGACTGTGATGAAGACATTGAAGATGAAGAAATTCCATTTGACATTGTTGCTGCAGCAAACGCAAGTGGGAATTGCCAAACGCCAGCTCATTATTTCACGATACTTTGCTCAATAAGATTAATTGCTTGTAAGATTCATTGCCAAACAAAATAGTAAACAAAAGAGATTATTCTTCTCAATTAATTTATCTTTAAATTCGTTTGTTTTGAAATTTATGATGGTTACATATCACGACACGAATATTTCAAAGTTCAAAAAAGTTCAAAACTGCCGTTTGAATTTTCCTTTTCAGCGTCGTATGCAGGTGGCAAACCAATTCCCATGTTATTGTATCGGTGCATTAGCTTCCATTCTTTTTTAGTTTATCTTCCTCCCTCGTCATGGACAAGAATGGGTCCTCCCGCTCCTCAAGGGAATCTGGTCTTTTGCGTTTGCACCTGTCAATGCAATGTCGTGTATTGATCAATAACTGTAAATTATGTAATAAATTTTACTGTACTTCTGACCATCCTCCATTTTTGTGACCTGCTAATTATAAATAGCTTCAACGTCAGCAAGTAGACTTGGCCCCACTTCGCATGTAATAACTTCCATCTCGTCTTTGTCCGGCCTTATATCAAGTTCTTCTCCTGCATCATCATCAAATTCCTGCTCTAACGGATTCACTGAGGCTGGGATTGCTTACGCGACTGATTGGCTTATTTCACTTGAGGAGGCATGAACTTTTCCTTAACCAGTTTTTCTTGCTTCACGACGATGTAAGCCATGCTCCATTTTCGAGTGGAGTTTCAGCCGCCTGCAGTATGCTTGAAGCTGACTTTGTGCGTTCTTCCAACTGGATACTCGTACTTACACTTTTTAGCCAATCCAAGCTAAAAATAAGTTTTAATGTTCCTGCTCCGCGTTGTAGTTAACTTTCTTTCATGCCAAAGATCTTTTCGTTCCCTTCAGGCTTGCAGGTTAGAAATGCGCTAAAATAGTCGGTTGTAGATTTCCTTTCCTGGTGTTTCGAACGCGTAACCAGTGAAGGAGTACCCTGCGAGCAGAGGCCCTTCGATCTTCCTAGATAAGTCGGGAAGAGGAAGGGACCTCTGCCAGCCGGCTCGACTTTCTTTGATTTGCCGCTCATCCAAAGAAATGGATGAGTCAGTCCAGTTTCAACTTGCCAAACCTGTTTTTTTTTATTTGTGCGCATGATCAATCGCCACGCGTCATCAATATTTTTTAAATTTACAACAGCGTGACAGTTTTTAAACTGTCTAAATTCCCATGAGAATTTTTCCGTATGTCGGTTACAGAAGCTAGTTTACCAGAATTGAGAAACCTATTAATTTTTTCAGTAAAAATTAAAATGGCAATTTAAAAACTTGAACTATCTTGAGGAAATGATTCCTTGGTTGTCGTGTGTTTGCCAGAGTTGTTCGAAAATATCCGTTACTGTTTGTTTTGGTTTTGTGGTTTTGCGGTTACTAGTCAGGCGTGACTGACTCCCGAATACGTTACGTTTGAATTTTTAACGCATGCTCAACACGAAATGTCGAGCCGGCTGGCAGAGGTCCCTTCCTCTTCCCGACTTATCTAGGAAGATCGAAGGGCCTCTGCTCGCAGGGTAATGAAGGAGAATCATCCTTGAAAAACAAGGCTGGTTAGGATTGTGTGCTCGAACACTAGTTAAAATTCAAAACAATTTAAAATGAGAAATTATTTTAAACGATGATAATTTAGTGGGTGATATCAACAACTCTGCCGAAGTCTTTTTATTTGTGAGCGGCGGAAATAATTGCGTTGTCAATACTTCCCATGGACATCGAAGAACTCCAATTATCGAGCCTTTGCAAAGAACTCGTTGAAGCATTGAAAAGGGAGAAACGATCTACAAGCCTCGACGACACAGCCAATTACCCCCGAACAAAAACAGTCATCTTCGTTCCAGTAGCTTAAACCCATTGATTTGTTAACATTTTCTGAACCAAATTTACGACAATCAATTGAACCTGAATCGTTTCAATTAATCTTTTAACGTTTGGGATTTTTGTGCATTTTAGTGTCATTTGTTGTCAAATAGAGGGCGTTATAGTCGTATCACTACACTAGCACGGTATTTCATGTTCTTAAAGCAATATTTTTTTCTACTACCCCACCCCCCAATCCAATAACAAAAGAAAAAGAAACACCTGCTTGTACAAACAAATAGTTTAACGTGTAGTCTTACCTTGATGGAAGATGCTCGCTCGATTTTTGTTCCACTTGACATATGATTCAGCCCAAATTAAAAAAAAATTAATTAATTAAACTGGCGGTTAAAAACAAAAAAAAATTGTTTGGGTATAATTGGCTGTGTCTTCTCTGACTAAAGATTTTTTCTTCCTTTTAAATGCTTCAGTGAGTTCTTTCTAAAGGCTTGATAGTTAGAGCTGCTCGATGTCCATTGAAAGTATTGACTACGCAATCCTTTCCCCCACGCACTAATAAAAATCTTCGACGGAGTTATTTGTACTACCGACCCTATCTAAGCTATCAAGTTGAATTTCTCATTTTAAAACTACTGTTCGGGCAAAATTCTGATCATTTTTTTTTCAAATTATGATTCCCCTTGAATGGTTCCGCGTTCCAAACACCAGAAAAAATCTACTACAACCGACTATTTTAGGGCAGCTAGGTATCAAAGGAAGCGAAAAGGTCTTTTGTTAAGAAGTGAAGCATGGCCAAGGTTTTTCCTTCAGTTTGACACGAGAAGAGAATTAACCAGAAATGCTTTATTTGTAAGTAATGTAGATCAGTGATGTAAATTAATTAATTAAAAAAAAAAAAACATTTTGAACTTAGATTGGCTATAAAAGCTAATGGCGAGGAGAGCTTCACCATAAGTGATCGCAGTTGATCAGCTTTAGACGGTACGAGTACTCACTTGGAAGAACATTCAGTGCAATCACAATGAACAACTTTCTCACACTGGTAAGTTGTTTCCACGTCTTTTTGAAACGGCAAAGGTTGAATTGTTGCAATCTTTCAGTTTTTAAAGGAATTGGAGCAATCAATGTTATTATTTTTATTAGTATTATTATTATTGTTATGTTGAGTTTTCTTGGTATGTTGATGTTATACCTGTGTTTCATTTGAACACCAAGTCAAATCTCTACCGTGACGTCACGTTACTACTCCCAAATATTTCTACGATCAAAACTTCTTTTAGCTTAGTTTTATCCAAGTAAATATTCACTTGACACTCCTTCTTTAATGCGTGTTTAGATCCAAGCTTCATAGTTTCTGATTTGTATGGATGGGCCACCATTTCATTATCGGTTGAGCCGAACAAATGCAAATGAGCGAAAACAATAGATTTTTCTCATTTCCATTAAATTCGGCACATGTGAAACAACGCAAGGTTTAAAATGGGCCTTAACCAGTTATATATTTCCACGATATCGGAATATTATCATCATCACAATGGCGTTCTCCTACTCAATTAATTCAAATTAAGATCAAATTAAGACAAGCAGATCGTATTTATTTTTTCAGTTTCAAACTTATATTACCTGCCTTGTCCTGAAGAAGTTCGCCCCACAACCAGCAGGGAAAGTACAGTTTTGAAACGACAGTATATTGGTATACTCCCTGTAGCACTTCTTCAATCTCATGGTCTACGCAATTTTTGAAACCAACACAACGGCGTTCTCCTAGCCAGTTAAGGCAAATGAAATTGCACTGAAAGGCAAGCCAGACCAACGGTTTTCTCTTGCCTAGCTGGAGGCCTTTGTTGCCTAAGTTATTCATTCAGCTGAAGGAGTCAGTCACGACGAACTTCATCAAGCTGCAAATAAGTTGGGATATCGACATTTTGCTATCATTAGTATTATTGCCGCGGGAGGCGCGGTGGCCTCATGGTTAGTGCGCTCGACTCCGGATCGAGTGGTTCGGGTGCTAGCCGGGACATTGTGTTGTGTTCTTGGGCAAGACACTTAACTCTCACGGTGTCTCTCCAGCCAGGTGTATAAATTAGTACTGGCAAATCTAATGCTGGGGGTAACCCTGCGATGGTCTGGCATCCCATCCAGGGTGGAGTAGAAATACTACTAGTCGCTTCATGCTATAGAAACCGGAGATAATCGCCGGCCCGATGGGCCTTCTTGGCTCGTAGCAGACTTTGCCTACCTACCAACCTACCTACCTATTATTATTGTTATTGTTGTCATCATGATCATTTTGCCTAAATGTCGATGATATTTTCCTCTTCAGGTTAAAGTTGCTCTTTTGTTGACTCTAACTCTCGGCCGCCTTAGAGATGTTGAAGGTAGCTGTGCGAGGAATGTAGAAAGTCTCCTTGACAACGCCACTGGCCCACCAAGTCGCCACCACAGCCGATGTGTTAAAAACGCCGTGGCTGTTCGTATTTGCAATAAATTCTACATTGCTGTAACTTGCAGATATGACAACGGATGTAGAGGAAGACCGGCGAAAATGATTCGCGCCCAATGCTGCGACAGGACAAGCGTGACACTACCCACTGATTGTTACTGAGCAGAAAGACGAGGAAATTGGACTTTTTCTTGTTGGTATATATTTATAAATACATTTTGACAAATGTTGGAGCCATAAACGACAACGATAATTTATTGAAGAATGTATATTAGGGCTTCGTAGAGAATCTTTTTGTCAACAATTAAAGTATTTGAGATAAAAGTCATGATTGTCACCTTTTAATGTTGTTCTCTCTCTACGTGTTCGAAGGTTGAATGGTCTTACTCACTTTTTATACAACCAACTCCTGCTGATTAATTATGGACCAAAATTCGTCTTCAGCTTACTGGTCTGTTAGTACGTCTTACAGAGGTGCTGACAGACGAATCAATATCTAAAACGAATTTGATTCCTTATTCATCTCGAGTATAAATTCGGCCTGCATTAATAATTAAAGAGAGAAAATTGTCGAGGTGCAGGTGCGAGTGCGGCACTCATTTAGAACATTTCTTTGTCGTACTATGCAAAACAAGTACTTGAAATAACCAAATTTGTGGTTTAGACGACAAGG
>NC_090884.1:11117256-11124756 GCF_036669925.1 Montipora capricornis | reverse complement strand
AAGTTAGTCCGAGAGCCAGGAATCTGATGTAGTGTGAGTACATCGTTTAAAGTGTTACCATGAGTAACACATCAATTTTCCTTTTCCCTAGGATTTCAAAACTATGTAAACTAAACACTAAGTGCCGATTATTTGAACGAAATTTAGACAACGTTTATGAAAGTCATCCTCTAACCCATGTTTAAACCGATCATTTGAACGTTGTTTTTCAAACAGTGTTAAGACAGTGTCTAAACACCTACTAATGAGCAATAGTATACGTAAGTTATTATACGTAAGTTAGACCAGTCGTACTCAAAGGTAGGTTTAAACGCTGTTTAACGATATCATTACGCGTGGTCAGCCATTTTATAATGGAAGGTCTACTGTGCTACCGAACAGTTAAGAAACTACGTCAATCGACGTAATGTACATGTTTGTCAAATTCGGCACCTTGGGAATAGATTTAACTCATTACGGGAATACGACGACGAAGACTTTCGAATGCCTTTCCGCCTTAGAAAGGATTCGGGTCATTGACCTCGCCAAAGTCTTCATCATCAAACAAGGAGAGGTCTGCCGCTTACACCAATGTAGAAAGTGCTAATTGCTTTGCGATTCTATGCAACAGAAACTTTCCATAGGGTTATTGACGATTTTCTTGGTGTTTCTGTATTTGCTGCATGTCCAGTTCAAGGGCTATTGCGAAACAAAAAGAACAATTCCTGTCATTCCCGGAGAACTTGGCTGACACCAAGAGAAAGTTTTATGCTGTTGCGAACTTTACAGGTGTGATCAGGGCCATCGAATTGTACCCACATCGAGATCATACGTCCACAAACATAGAAAATGCCATGGCATTTCTTAACCGGAAGCAGTCTTACTCCATCAACGTGCAAGCCGTTTGTGATAGCGATGCCTTTATTACTAAAATCGTAGCCCGCGACTCCCGCATTTTTGAGAACAGCAAGATCGCAGGCAAACTAAGGGATAGTGTTATTCATGGCATTCTTGTGGGTGACAGTGGATACGCTTTGTAGAGCATATTTAATGACACCAATCGTCATGCGAAAGAAGGCAAGAGATGTGCGCTGTAACACTGCACATAGGCGTAGTAGGTGCGTTATTTAGAGAAGCTTTGGATTGCTAAAGAGACGTTTTCCGTGCCTGCACTTGGGACTGCGTGGCACCGCCTTGGCGAATACCCTCGTCATTATTGTGGCCACTGCAGTGTCGCATAATTTCGCTCTTTTGCATCGAGAACAAGAGTGTGATGAAGACATTGAAGATAATTCCATTTGACATTGTTGCTGCAGCAAACACAAGTGGGAATTGCCAAACGCCAGCTCATTATTTCACGATAGTTTGCTCAATAAGATTAATTGCTTGTAAGATTCATTCCCAAACAAAATAGGAAGCAAAAGAGATTATTCTCCGGAATTAATTTATTTTTAAATTCGTTTGTTTTGAAATTTATGATGGTTACATATCACGACACGAATATTTCAAAGTTCAAAAAAGTTCAAAACTGCAGTTTGAATTTTCCTTTTCAGCGTCGTATGCAGGTGGCAAACCAATTCCCATGTTATTGTATCGGTGCATTAGCTTCCATTCTTTAAACTTTGGGACCTTCGTTTTTAGTTTATCTTCCTCCCTCGTCATGGACAAGAATGGGTCCTCCCACTCCTCAAGGGAATCTGGTCTTTTGCGTTTGCACCTGTCAATGCAATGTCGTGTATTGATCAATAACTGTAAATTATGTAATAAATATTACTATACTTCTGACTACCCTCCTTTTTTGTGACCTGCTAATTATAAATAGCTTCAACGTCAGCGAGTAGACTTGGCCCCACTTCGAATGTAATAACTTCCATCTCGTCTTTGTCCTGCCTTATATCAAGTTCTTCTCCTGCATCATCATCAAATTCCTGTTCTAACGGATTAACTGAGGCTGGGATTACTTACTCGACTGATTGGCTTATTTCACTTGAGGATGCATGAGCTTTTCCTTCACCAGTTTTTCTTGCTTCACGAAGATGTAAGCCATGCTTCTTTTTCGAGTGGAGTTTCAGCCGCCTGCAATATCCTTGAAGCTAACTGAGATCGCGTTTGATACCGTTAAGATTTTGGGAGTGAAATGTAGTTAAAATTTCCTCCCATACCTTTGCCTTTTTCGCAAATGCTTTACTGTTAGGCTTTGCTTTCCACATCTGAAGAGTCTCTACCCAATTCAGGCCCAAGCTTTTCTTGCTCGCTGAAATTTGTTGTGCTACCTGTTTTCGGGGCCATGTTCCAAAGACACAACCACTATCTGGAAATTTGCATACGAAATAACTCCGCAGATAATGCATTTCCTCGTGACTCATGGTTTAGCCATCGAATTGAGAAAGCACGGTTCAGTCACGTTTTAATAATGAGTTTTAAACATCCTTCAGCCGTTATTTATCAAGACAGCGTCTAAACCACGGCTCAGCCCTGAACAATGGTTAACTTAGACTTCGTTTAAATAATCGGCCCTAAGTGATCCAAATTTTAAGCGTTTATTTTAACTGTAATTTAATTTTCCTATTTAATGGTCCAGAATTCTTGAGAGAACTGGATCCAGGGGAAAATGACATCAAAGACTTACCAGTTAAAGAACGAATGCGCGTGTACGCGGCTGAATTAACATGCAGCATGGGAGGTCAGCACTTTTCCCTGGATCCAACCCTTTTAGGTCCCCGAGATGCAAAACTCACACTTAACGTAAACAGCCTTTGGATGAAAATTAAAGCTCAATAATTTGCCAGTAAGGTGTTAAGCAAACACACTTTCAAAATCTGAAGAAAAAAAAGGTTGTCATTTTTTTTCTGCCATAAGTCAGTAGAAATGTGATCTACGGTCTAGTCAAACGTGACGTTGGGAAGTCTTTTTGGGAAGACTGTCGGTAATACATCTTGATCCGTGAAAGCGTTGTTTAACACTGTTGTTCAGTGAAGTTTGTTCTAAGTTAGTACACCAGCTTTCTGGCGTTAGAGCTTGGTAGTACTATGTAAAGTAACTTATATATGCGCAGGCGTTCAAGTCATTTTTGTGGTTCCTCAGTATAATTGGTGTTCAGCAATGATGTTATTGACGTTCCTATTGTCTTCACCAATGCAAGTGGCATGGCAGTCTTATCAACCGCTCCACGTTTGTCGTTGTGTTTGCGTTTGTCTTTGACATTAGTAAGAGGTGATTAATTATAAGGAGTTGGTAACACATGGAGACAGAACAACATTAAAAAGTCACAATCATGATTTTTATCTCCAAATACTTTAATTGTCAACAAAAAGAATCTCTACGAAGCTCTAATAGACATTCTTCAATAAATGATCGTTGTTGGTTATGGCTCCAACATTTGTCTAAATTGATTTATAAATATATACCGACAAAAAAAATCCAATTTCTTCGTCTTTCTTCTCAGTAGCAATCAGTGGGTAGTATCGCGCTTGTACCGTCGCAGCATTGGGCGCGAATCATTGTCGCCGGTCTTCCTCTACATCCGTTGTCCTTTCTGCAAGTTACAGCAGTGTAGGATTTATTGCAAATACGAATAGCCACGGTGTTTTTAACACATCGGCTGTGGTGGCCACTTGGTGGGTCTGAGGCGTTGTCAAGGAGACTTTTTACATTCCTCGCACAGCTACCTTCAACATCTCTAAGGAAGCCAACAGCAAGAGTCAATAAAAGAGCAAATTTAACCTGAAAAAGAAAAAAACCGTTAACATTTAGGCAAGATGATGATGATGACAATAATAATAATAATAATAATAATAATAATAATAATAATAATAATCGGATTGACGCGCGTCTTGTCAGCCACGAGAGGAAAGAAGTTTACACGATTGAAATGAGCTGCCCATGGATTGAGAGTAGAGCCAAGAAAGATGAGCAAAAGACACTCAAATATGGGCCATGTTGTGGGAGCTGAAGCGGAGATACAATGGTTACAGGGTTTAATAGTACAACATAATAATTGACGTACAGGGTGGTTATTCTAAACACCTAGAGAAGTCGGTGAGGAAGCTAATAGGAGCGAGAGATTTTAAATCCGGAAACACAAGTGTTGTCGCAAAAATTGGATTTTACTGATTTTCTACGCAGTTTTTATAGTGGATAAGAGTTTGATATGATTCGAAATAGGCTTTTAGTAGAGATAACCAAATCATGATGGCCTCGTGTATGTTTATAAGAGATAATAAGAGTATAAAAACCGAAAAATTTTCTAGATAGGCTTTTAGTAGAGATAATGATGTTATGATATTTTTGCGTAGGTTTTACAGAGTATAGAATTTAATAATATTCTGAATTGGCTCCCTATGTAGAGAGATTCATATCATTATGTATATTAGAATTGTACTAGGCTTCTAAGTGTAGCTTCTCAAGTGGTGTAGGTTACGTTATGCGCCCTAATACTACTCATAATGTGGAAAACATTCCAAAGTTTTATACTGCGAGATAATAATAATAATAATAATAATAATAATAATAATAATAATAAATAATGATTAAAAAAATGTCGATATCCCAGCTTATTTGCAGCTTAATGGAGTTTCGTCGTGACAAATGACTCCTTCAGCCAAATTAATAACTTGGGTCCGGTTGTTCGAACGCCGGTTGACGTAATCTAGGATTAGCGTAAATTTTGTTTTACGTTTTCAAGTTTCTGGTGAAATCTTCTTTTGTTTATTTTTCTTTTTTAAGATTGACTTCCTCTAATGTAAAGTTTTGCCGAATATCAGCGTTGAACAGCATTTGGGAGTAGAGGAACAAACTCCTTGATTAATTTTTAATCTGCGATAATCACCAAAATACCAAGAAAGCTGATGATTCCTCCATTTTCTTAAAAATACGCTAATAGCTTACAATGATTCAAACGTTCCAAAAAGACCTGGAAGCAACTAATCAGTTTGAGATAGTTAACTTACCAGCTTGAGAAAATTATTCATTATGAAATTTTTTGTGCGTTCTTCCAAGTCAGTACTTGTACCGTCTAAAGCTGATCTACCGCGATCAATGATGATGAAGCTCTCTTTGCCATCACTTTTTATACTTTTTAGCCAATCCAAGCTAAAAATAAGTTGTAATGTTCCAGCTCCGCGTTGTAGTTAACTTTATGGTTAATTCTCTTATCGTGTCAAACTGGAGGAAAAACTTGGCCATGGTTCACTTATTAACAAAAGACCTTATCGTTTCCTTTGCTTGCAGGGTAGAAATGCGCTAAAATAGTCGCTTGTAGATTTCTTTTTCTGGTGTTTCGAACGCGGAACCAATCAAGGAGAATCATCATTGGAAAGCAAGGCTGGTTAGGATTGTGTGCTTATTTTTAACGATGATAATTGAGTGGGTGATATAAAAAACTCTGCCAAAGTTTTTTTTTTATTTGTGAGCGGCGGAAATAATCGCGTTATCAATACTTCCCATGGACATCGAACAGCTCCAACTATCAAGCCTTTACAAACAACTCGCTGAACCATTGAAAAGGGAGAAAAGATCTACAAGCTGCGACGACACAGCCAATTACACCCGAACAAAAACAGTCATCCTCGTTCCAGTAGCTTAAACGCGTTGATTTGTTAACATTTTCTGAACCGATTTACAACACTCAGTTGACATGTTCGAAGGGTGAATCGTCTTACTCATTTTTTGTACCACCAACTCCTGATTATTAATCACCTCCTACTAACGTTAAAGACAAACGGGAACAAAACGACATACAAGGAGGGCCGGGTTGATAAGACTGCCAAGCCACCTGTATTGGTGAGGCCAGAAGGAAATTGAAAACACAAATGACTGAACACAACGGAGCGACTTGAAACGGTGACCTCAACAACATCAATCTGAACACCAATTACACTGAGGAACCGCAAAAATGACTTAAACTCCTTCGCATATATAACTTACTTTACATAGTACTGCCAACCTCTAACGCCAGAAAGCTGGTGTACTAACATAGAACAAACTTCACTGAACCGGCGCCAGACAAATGACTCATTGACGCAACCGACAGAAGTGTTTAACAAGGCTTCTACGGATCAAGATACATCGCCGACAGTCTTCCCAGCCAGCAACATCACGTTTGGCTAGACCGACCAATAAGATCAGAAAAAACAGGACGTCCTCTTTTTTCGTCAGATTTTGAAAATGTATTTGCTTAGCACCTGACTGGCAAAATGTTGAGTTTGAATTTTTATCCAAAGGCTGTTTGCTTTGAGTGTGAGTTTTGGATTTCGCGGTCCGCCAGTACATTCAAAACTTGCCGATTGGATCTGAGAGGGTTGGATCCAGGGAAGAGTGCTGAATTCCCATGCTGCATAATATGTAGATTTAGCGAAGCCTAAAAGCGGAGCTCCCTGGTTATTTATTCTTACTGCCTGTAGGGTTAGTGAAAATAAAAGGTTTCGAATTGTCCGCCTTTTGATGTTCAAAACATTTAAACATTCACAACATTCACATTAAAGACGAATTATCCGTCTAAGAAGGGTATTTTGTCTGCAATTCTTCTAGATATAAATGCGGTGTTTAGACGAATTATGGAACAATTTCGTCTTCAGCTTACTGCAGGGCCCGGTTGTTCAAAAGCCGATTATCGCTAATCCCAGATTAAAAATTAACCAAGGAGTTTGTTTCTTCATTCCCAAATGCTGTTCAACGCTCATATTCGGCAAAGATTTACATTACAAGAAGTCAATCCTGGAAAACAAAAACAAGCAAAAGAAACTTTCACCAAAAAGTGGAAAATATGAAACAAAAGTTTACACTAATCCTGGATTAAGTTAATCGGCTTTCGAACAACCGGGCCACGTCTTACGGAGGTGCTAACAGAGAACTGAATCAATATCGAAGACCAATTTGGTTCCTTATTCATCTCAAGTGTAAATTCGGCCTGCATTACTGGTTTAAGGAGAGAAAATTGTCGAGGTGCAGGTGCACGTGCGGCACGCATTTTAGAAAATTTCTTTGTCGTGCTCTGCAAAACAAGAATTTGAAATAACCAAATTTGCGGTTTAGACGACAATGTGGGCATATATCGCTGAATATTTCATTCTTTTCGCCCAACGTAAAGGAATCTAGCTGGTCATCGGATGCCGGATCCCGAATAATGGATCCGTCATTCCCAGTTTCCGAGTCGTGGATTTCGGATTCCAAACTCACGGGTTCCACCGAAATGGATTCTGGATGCCATTAAACGAATTGCGGAATTACGCGTTTATTAAAAGAGGCGTGCATTTAATTTCCTGTCTTCTGTTTGTGTTTAACTTTCGTTTATTTCTTTTTATTTTTATAATGAGCTAAATAAAGATTCTTGATTCTCGAATATTGAACTGAAAGGATTTTAATAATTTTGATCAAGAAGTCTCTAATTCTTTCGACTGGTTTAGCAGGTTAAGTTTAGACATGAAGTTTCGAAACCAGTATCTGAAGTTATTGAAGTGGAAGAAGAAAACGTCGTGACTTTCAAGACATTGGTAATTCACGCTGCTTTTAGCGATGTGTTTC
>NC_090884.1:11109756-11112256 GCF_036669925.1 Montipora capricornis | reverse complement strand
CGTGGGATCCACTGGACCTCTAAATGAATACCAGATTGAGTACAAATACTGAAAATACTCCCGGGGGGAGGGGGGGGGTACTTTAGGAATTTTTGGGTGGGTATGTGCCGCTGGGACACTGGTACCCTTAGCCTATACCAGAGTTATTTCAGCTGAATTTTGCTACCCTATAATCCCGATACTTGACAGTTACTAATATCCAGAAGTGTTTCATGATAGCCATTTATCGACACTGTTGAGGCTGAGTTGCGTAAACTTAAACTTTGCCGACTCGTTTTTTATATATATATATTTCTTTTTTTTTTGAGCGGGAATTTCTGGTTTCCTTAGTCTTGATAAAATCTTCAACCGAATGGTCAGTTTCGTGAAAAAAGATACCCTATTCTAGACCCAAACGCTAGGATTTATATACTCTATCCTAGAGTAAACTGCTTGAAAACCATACCCTTCACAGCGGCACATCACTATATAGTCCATATATGGCAGTACCTCCCCCGGGAAAATACTCCGTGCGATCCTGTGGAGGTCAAATTTCATACTGCCTACTTCAACAACCTTAGCGGCGGCTTGCCTATCAGTATACCACTTAACGTGCGATCCTTCAAGTAATGAGGCAAGATTGCAATGAAAATTCAATCGCAGATAACTCCCTCCATGTTGAGCTTTGCAAGCTTTCATTCTCTGTCCACACTTTGTGACAAACAATTCATCGTTAAAGTCAATGAATGCACCCCTTCCAGTGGCACTAGCATCCGAATAAACAAAATAACTAGGATCTTTACTTACAAAGCAATTCCTGCTGTTGAGATTAATCAAATTGTCTTTCCAAAAATTTAATTTCTCTCAGCAGTAATCATCAAGACAGAATACTGAATCCCACTTATCTACACACAAGGTGGACATGACACAATGTCTGGTCATAATCCTTCCGATGTTTCCAACTACAGGTGCAGTGGAGATAATTTGACACGTAAAGGAAGCCAACTCTGGAGCAGAAAGTTTAAAATCGGTTTCAATAATCATAGGCAGCCCAAGTTCGCGTCACTAATTATGAGTGCGTTACAGGCAGAATTTAAACGCGTTATAAGACTTTGTATGCGAAATAAAATACCGTCGATTATGAAGCCTAAAAAACGCTCAATTTAACGTTCATTCAATAAAAGGAATGAAAATGACTCACCTCTGTTGTATTCTTGTGCCTTTTGGAGCTTATTTTACCGTTTCGGGAATTCCGTGTTTTCAATGTTCTAAGACGAAGTCAAGGCTACACACTAAGATTTCGACCGTGGTCAGCTCCGAGGCGGTTTGCGCCTCGAAAATTCATCCCAGCCGCGATTTTTTCACGCGACACTCGTAACCATAAAGCTGTTGAGAAACCGCTGTGGGGATGGGGTAAGTGTTGTACATGAAATGACTGTACCTCATCGTGTGGAGTTAATTTGACCTCGGACCCAAGCTCCGGGACCTTTCACATGAACACCAGCCGTTAACTTCATCAGCTATCGTGGAATCGAAAGCAGAAAATCCTCATTTCCAGCCAAGTGCGTGGGGAATTTTGACGACGAAACATTCAAATGACGTGGCTTTAGCTTTGCGTGAAAAAATCGCGGCTGGGATGGATTTTCAAGGCGCAAGCCGCCTCTGAGCTGACTACGGTCGAAATCTTAGTGTGCATCCTTGACTTTGTTTTAGAACATTAAAAACACGGAATTCCCGATACGGTAAAATAAGCTCCAAAAGGCACAAGAATACACCAGAGGTGAGTCATTTTCATTCCTTTTATTGAATGAACGTTAAATTGAGCGTCTTTTAGGCTTCATAATCGACGGTATATTTTATTTCCCATACAAAGTCTTATAGAGTGTTTTCACGTGACGTCACGGCGGCCATGTTGGTGTCCCTGAACAAAGGAACCGCGGCCATGTTGGTGTCCCCAACTAATCCTCCCGGAATTGAGCTCTATTATCATACAAATCTTTTCTTTTGTCTTGGTGCAAAAACAAGTTTACCGATCACGTGAGTGAAAACACTCTATAGCGTGTTTAAATTCTCAACGGCTGCCTGTAACGCAACACCGCTTGCACTCATAACTAGTGTCGCGAACTTGGGCTGCCTATGCAATAATACGATCTATAGTGTTGGTAATCTTTGTTATTCTTCTGTCTACAATTTTTAGGGTACCCAATAGAGAATTCCAAGTTATACCTAACCAGTCCAAAACTTGACTGGGTTCCCATACCGATTTCTCTTCGTTAATTACGAAATCCGCACTATACAAGTCCCGCCATACAAATTGGGCCTTAACAAGACAACCTTCTTTGTCCTCAACTATAGCCCAACCATCGTCTAAGAAAACAGCTATATGCAAGTACCCTGTATTCTCCAATGTTTCTCTAAGGGCTTAAGAAGCTTTGTGAATATAGAAGGGAGCTGAAGACAAACCAAAGGGAAGAACGGTGAAAACGTAAAATACTTCGTTATTGGAATCTGGAGAACGCCA
>NC_090884.1:11089756-11102256 GCF_036669925.1 Montipora capricornis | reverse complement strand
TGATCAGCTGGCTGGGAAACCAACCAATTTTATCTAGCTGGCTGGGAAGTTTCTTGTGTGTCTTGCTGGGAAAAAGGAACAGATAATGTTTTCCCAGCAACACTGAAAAACACCTGAAAATGCCTTAATAACATTCCTTTTCATTCCCTGGGGTATAATAATACATTTTACAAGAAATTGGTCGTTGGGTGCCCCTGTAGAGTTAAAGTTTCTTTGGAAATGCACTGGTACCAACCAGTGAAGTCGGACCAGAAGGAAACAGCAATACGGCAGAATACAAATAAGTGAGGCCAATGAACTGCAGAAAGTTACATTTAATCTTAAATTTCTGTGAGAACTCATGAAAAGATAGAAGCCGGGTTTTGTTTTCATCTACAAGGCTCGAGAGTTTAGTAACACCAACTTGGTGCCAACTTTCAAAGTATACGGACGTGTTATTAATTTTTATAAAACTATTGTTCCAAATAATCTGATCAAGTACGCCTTTCTTTGTTTTAGGAATCACGTTATTAATTTCTTGCCAATGTAGAATTATTTCATTATAAAAAGCAGGCAGTTTTACATTTAAAGTCAAGTATTTAACGTTGTAATTGCAATAAAACAGTAGTGTTCCGCCTACATTAGAGAGCAGACGTAAAGGAATGATCTTCCACGGTTGATTACCTTCTGAGCAGAAACGTTTTACCCAACATATTTTTAATGCTTTATCAAACAAAGAAAAGTTTATCATATTTAGGCCTCCGTTTTCCTTGTCTTTTATCAAGGTGGTTTTTTTAATCTTCGGGATTTTGTAATTCCATATGAAATCAAAGATTAGTTTGTCTACTTCAGCTGCGAAAGAGGCTAGTGTACTCAACACACTACAGACAAAAGTAAGCTTCGAAATTGCCATAGATTTCACTGCGAGTTTTTCGTCATAAGAGAAGTAGACTCCCAGTGCATAGATTGGTTCTTCATTCATCCTTAAATTTTGAAACGTGTCTTTTCGATGGCGTAGAGACCCTAACCACAACAACTCTGATTTCGACTGGTTTATTTTTAATCCAGAACAGTTTTCGAACTGGGAAAGTAAACTGAATACATAACTTCGAGATTCGGTGTCTTCAAAAAAAGCTGTGGTATCATCCGCGTACTGAGAGAGCTTCAACATATTTCTTTCATCAATTTTAATGCCTTTTATTTCTTTTGAACTTCTTATGGCATTACCCAGGATTTCAATTCCAATGACAAACAAGGCGCCTGACGGAGGACATCCCTGCCTGACTCCTCTTCCCAAATTGAAGTGTTTAGTAGCATATCCGTTATTTAAAACGCAACTAGAAATGTCGCTGTAAATTACTCTAATCCATTGTCGTAACTGTGGGCCAAAGTTGAGTACTTCTAAGCACTTCTGGAGATAATTCCTTTCAAGAGAGTCAAATGCTTTTTCAAAATCGAGAAAAACAGCCAGACCAGGGATGTTGTGGGTTTTTGTAAATGACATAATGTCGGAAATCGTTCTAATACTTTCTCCAATGTACCTACCTTTGACATAACCTGTTTGACTTTCATTAACAATTTTAGGGAGAACTTTCTCCATTCTGAGTGCAATGGCTTTTGCAGCGATTTTATAATCGTTATTTAGAAGGGAAACTGGCCTCCAATTTTTAAAATATTGCAAGTTTTTGTCTTTCTTTGGTATCAATGAAATAATTGCTAGCCGTTGAGAGATCCTTAGGAGGCCATTTTCAAAGCCGTAATTAAAACTGTCAACCATAAACGGTGCGACCACAACAGGAGCGGTTGATAAGACCTCATATTGCGACTGCCAAGCCTTTCACATATTGTTGAGACCAGTAGGAAATTGAAAACACAACTGACTAAACGCAGTCGCAAGCGACTAAAAACGGTGACCTCAACAACAACATTCAGTACTAAACACCACTTAATCAGAGGAACCTCAGAATTGACTTGGACTCCCGTGCAAAACTCACCTTACATACTACCGTACTACCAACCTCTGAGAAAGCTGGTGTACTCATTTAGAACAATCTCCACGTCCCTGTACCGTCGCTAACTACTGCCGGCACCACAAAATTGATTCATTGACGAAATCAACAGAACCGTTACAGTAACTTTGAGCAACGACAAAGCTTCGAAGCATCTACAGATCAAGACGCGCCAATGACAGTTCCCAGCCAGCAACATCACTTTTGATCACTTTGAATACTGCCTAATCCGGTCATAGACCAGAAAACTCATACGATTATATGACACTGCACTACTTTCCTGACTCTGGGACAACTGTATTCTCTGGATGTCGAAAGGTCAGTCAATGTCACCAATACCCGGTCCTTCTAAAGACTACCAGCCCCCACTCTCACGCGGACGATCTTCTTTGATAAAGTAAATTAATAACTTTTTCAGATCGTACAATGTAAAAAGAATGTAAATGCCTTGTTTATGGTGGAAGTGCACTTAGCTATCAAGCTACTTCACAGGCACCCCACTTTTAATAATTTGAAAGAAACATGATTAATAACGCCAAATGGGGGAAGGCCGCCAGTTGGCTGTTTACAAAGCGCGGCCTTGCATACGACCGGGGCCTCTGAAATTTGAATTGACCAATCAGCATTCAGTGGGCTGGAAGAACTTTACTGTCCTAACGTCTCAGCAATTGTGTGCTCTCTGATTGGTTAGATGCAAAATATCGACATTCAGTTCTATCGATCTTCAGTCTCTTTCACTAATTTATATACATGGATTTTACGTTATATTACAACAGCTTAAGGTGAATTTTTGCAATAATATGGATTGGATCAATAGAGAGGATTTAAGATTTTATTCAAGGTGACTGAGGCAGTTACAAACTTATTCAGCGGAGAAAGACTTCGCCGACAGGACTCGGCTTTGAAGGAGTCTGTTTTTTGCGATCTGCGGAAGGGCGAGTTCCACAAGTTCTTCACTAGTGAGCCTTCTTCTAAAGAGTTCTTCATTTTTCTCCTACGCCTTTTCGTTTTAGAGGCCCTTCAAACGTGAATTCGCAGTTCCACGCAGTCAAAAAAACCCCACGCGTCCAATTCATATATTTCGTGGCTTTCCTCTTCGGAGATGTGAAGCTTTTTGACTTTATTGGAGGCAATATTTCTTTTACCGCTTTCTGACACCTCGTAGTCTTGATTACCCATAAAGGTTTGTCAACATTTCATAGCAGCATAATTATATGATAGCCACCAAATGGTACAAGTACAAGCCAGAGTACTAGGAGTATCTACGGTCATGTCGATCGAGAAAAACGAACAAATTGAGGGAAACGTTGAGAGATATTTAGGGCGCTTGTCACAAGTGTGACAAGTGTGACTCACTTGGAAGAACCCTCAACGAAATCACAATGAACAACTTTATCACAGTGATAAGTTTTTTCCAGGTCTATTTGAAACGGCAAAGTTTGAATTATTGTAAACTTTCAGTGATCTTTTTTTTTCCAAGGAATTGGAGCAATCATGGTCATTATCATTATTACTATTTGTTTTCTCGGATCATCGTCATCGTCATCATCATAAATCATTATTATTGCTGTCATTATGCAGTTGATAAACGTATGGGTGCTAAAATAGAGCAACATAGGGCGCAAAGCGTAACTTATGCAGTCTGAAGAAAATATTAGCGGAAAAACCTAATGAATTAAATAATATACGATAAAAGATATAAATCTAATAAACAATCTTAAGTTCTCCGATACTAAAACTATATTGAGCTCCTATGGTATTCCCACAGGGAAAGTCAAGTAACGATGGCATTAAAAGTTCTCACTATATTGGGATAACTCGAGATGGTAGCCTTCTGCATCCTTCTCAATACGTCATAGCCAATGCTGCCAACTAGCTTCCTTATTGTTAGGTAATAATAATAATAATAATAATAATAATAATAATAACAACAACAACAATAATAATGATGATAATAATGACATTGATTGCTCCATTTTCTTAAAAAACACTGAAGGCTACAATAATTCAAACTCTACCGCTCCAAAAATACCTGGAACAACTTACCAGTGTGAGAAAGTTGTTCATTGTGATTTCTTTGAGCGTTCTTCCAAGTGAGTACTCGTACCTTCTAAATCTGATCTACTGCGATCGCCAGCCAATCCAAGCTAAAAATAAGTTGTAATGTTCCTGTTCCGTGTTGTAGTTAACTTCCAGGTTAATTCGCTTCTGGTGTCAGGCAGGAGGAAAAACCTTGGTCATGCTTTGTTCCTAACAAAAGACCTTTCCGTTTCCTTTGCTGCGCTAAAATAGTCGGTTGTAGAAGATTTTTTCTGGTGTTTGGAACGCGGAACCAAAAAAATGGCTCATAGGATCGTGTGCGCGAGTTTGAACTAGTTTTTAAAAAAGGATTCAAAATGAGAAATTCTTTTCAATAGTTTAAATAAAAAAGTAGGTGATATAAACAACTCTGCCAAAGTGTTTTCATTTGATCGTGTTGTCATAGACATCGAACAGCTCTAACTATTGAGCCTTTACAAAGAACTTGCTGAAGCATTGATAAGGAAGAAAAACTGAGACGACACAGCCAATTACACCGGAAAAAGAACAATAATTTTCGTTCCATTAAGTTCCAGTAGCTTGAACTTGTTGCTTTGTTAACATTACTGAACCAAATTTACTACATTTAGTTGAAGCCGAGTCGTTGTAATTAATCGGCTTTAGCGCTTTATGTTACGTACCGTTTGGGATTTTTCCGCATTTTATTGTCATTTCCTGTCAAATAGAGAGCGTTATAGTCGTATCATGAGCACGATATATAATATTCTCACAGCAATATTTTTTCGTCTACCCCACCCCTACCTTCGCCCCCCTCCCTTCCCCCCTCTTATGACGGTCAATGCTCAAAGCAGTGGGAAAATGCGATACTCTTCCGCCGTTTTACACTTCTTCAGTATTCGTTAGCAGCGAATATCTTACATGCATTCTGACGGATTTCCTGTTGAAGGTTTCAGGTTTCTGAAAAGTTCGTCTAGTTAGTAGCTTGCTTCAGCGATAAATGAGGGAGTGCCGGAGTTTTGAAAGCAACTTTGATTTAGTTTTTTCTGAAACGTTCGAACCACCTTGGTGATACGCATGAACAGATTAACCGAATCTAATGAAAAAAGAAAAAAAAAGAGACGCACCTGCTTGCACAAACAAATAGTTTTACGAGTAGTCTTAACTTGATGGAAGATGCTCGCTCGTTTTTGATCCAGTGGGGTGACATATGATTTTGCAAAAAATGTCCAAAAAAAATTAAACTGGCGATTAAGACAAAATATAGTTTTTTTTTTGGGTGTAATTGGCTGTGTCGTCTCAGACTGTAGATTTTTACTTCCTTTTCAATGCTTCAGCGAGTTCTTTGTAAAGGCTCGATAGTTAGCGCTATCCACTGGAAGTATTGACAACGCGATGATTTCCGCCGCTCACAAATAAAAATCTTTGGCAGAGTTGTTTATATCACCCACCCTTCCTAAAGTATCAACGTTTAAGAGAATTTCGCATTTTTGAACCAGTCCTTCTTTTAAAACTAGTGTGCGGGCACACAATGCCAGGCTATTCAGCCTTTTTCCAATGATGATTCCCCTTGATTGGTTCCGCGTTCGAAACACCAGAAAAAGAAATCTTAAACCGACTCTTTTAGCACATCATCTCTAACCTGCGAGATGTGTATCAAAGGAAACGAAAATGTCTTTTGTTAATAAGTGAAGCATGGTCAAGGTTTTTCTTCTAGCTTGACATTACAACAGAACTTATTTTTAGCTTGGATTGGCTATAAAAGATGATGGCGAGGAGAGCTTCATCATCAGTGATCGCAGTAGATCAGCTTTGGACGGTACGAGTACTCACTTGGAAGAACGCACAAAGAACTCATAATGAACAACTTTCTCACACTGGTAAGTTGTTTCCAGGTCTTTCTGGAACGGAAAAGTTTGAATTATTGTAAGCTTTCAGTGGTTGGTCTTTTTATTCAAGGAAATGGAGCAATGATTCAAGTTATTATCATTATTACTATGATTTAGAGTTTGTTTTCTCGGATCATTATCATCATCATTTTTATCATCATTATTATTATTATTATTATTATTATTATTATTATTATTATTATTATTACTATTATTATTATTAAAATTATTATTTGAGATCCAATGACGGCCAGTGGAGGGGGTTTTTAAGCGCAGCAGTAACGCCCAGCTACCCCCTTGGGTTATATGTGCTCACTGAGACCAGCAGATAGTATTTTTTTTTATTCACTTTGAAAGTTAAATTACTTGCAAGTAAAGTAAAAGTAAGTAAAAATCTTTATACTCAGTAAAAAGATATAGCACACAAGGTGCTACATAGACCGAGCTAAATAAATATGATAAATACACAAGAAATGATCTACATTAAAACTAGGGGGAAAAACAGAAAACATGTATGTATTTATGTGTGTATATGCGAGGGTAAACTACATCCGCTTGTTTCTAATCAGCCTTTTAAATGACATAAGATTAGGCGCAGCTCTAATTTTGTCCTCAAGGCTATTCCACAGTTTACTTCCTAAATACCTATAATAGATTTGAGTCCATAAGTGCTGGTATTACATTTAATTGGTAATTTCAAAATATTTTTGCCTCGTAGATTATATTCAGAGACTCGCTCTTGAAAAAGAACTTGTTTTTATAAAGGAGCTTGATTATTCGAAGCTTTATTTATAAACTAAGTAAACGTAACTATGTTCTCGGAAGTATTCGACTATAAAGTGTGCTCTCTTTGGCTTTCCCCATTAAACGTTCCTACTCGTTCGTCCTAACCTGGAATACACTCCTAAGAGCCCTTTCATTTAACTTTTCAAGCTTGTCAACGTCGCTTTTCAGACAAAAGAATGAATGAGTTGTATACCTTTATTTTGGCTTAAAAGAAACAAGGCGTTTAATTCTATTAAATACAGAAATTTGTCTGCTAATATTACGACATAGATGGGCAATTTGCTAATGAACGTGCCTTGTCTTGACAATGTTCACCCCACAAATAGAATCTAAAACGACAACATTATTAGGGCCGATTTACACGGTACGATTTTTGTCGCATGCGACAAGCTCACGACAGACCTACAACATAACTTACGATTGTCGCAGCATTTTTAAATTAAAACAGGTTTAAAAATGCTACATTTTTCGTACACAACAATCGCAAATCATGTACATGTCGTGGGCCTGTAGTAAGCCGTTGTCGCATGCGACAAAAATCGTGCCGTGTAAATCGGCCCTTATAATTCCTGCAGCACTTCCCCACTGTCTACGTATCTCAAACCAAGACAGTGGAGTGCTCCTAGGCAGTTAAGGCAAGTTTAAATGACAACAGGAAGGCAAGCCAGACCAGAGTTTTTCTCCTGCGTAGCTGGAGGCCGCCTCTGTTGTTAACGTTAGCTCGGCTAGGCCGCGCCAGTCAGTTAGGACGACTGGACTCCATCAGGCTACAACTAGGCCAAATTAACAAGGCAGGGCAATTTTTTATCATTATTATTACTGTTATCGTCACCAAAATTGTGCCTAAATGTCTTTTTCAGGTTGAAATCGCTCTTTTGTTGACTCTAGCTCTTGGCTTCCTGAGAGATGCAGATGGTACCTGTGCGGAGGTAAAACACCGCGTTAACAACGCCTCGAACCCATTACGTACCCACCACCAACCATGTGCGAGGAATGTAAAAAGTCTCCTTGACAACGCCTCAGGCCCACCAAGTGGCCACCACAGCCGATGTGTTAAAAACACCGTGGATATTGGTATTTGCAATAAATTCTACACTGCTGTAACTTGCAGAAATGACAACGGATGTAGAGGAAGACCGGCGACAATGATTCGCGTCCAATGCTGCGACGGTACAAGCGTGACACTACCAACTGATTGCTACTGAGAAGAAAAACGAAGAAATTAGCCTTTTTCTTGTTGATGTACATTTATAAATAAAGTTAGACAAATGTTGGAGCCATAACCGACAACAATAATTTATTGCTGGATGTATATTAGGGCTTCCGTAGAGAATCCTTTTGTCAATAATTAAAGTATTTAGGAATCCACGACATGATTGTCACTTTTTAATGTTTCTGTCTCCATGTACATTGTGTTCGAAGCGTGAATGACTTTAATTCACTTTTTATACAACCAACCTATAATGATTAATCACTCCTTGATATCGTCTAAGACAAACACGAACTCAACGCCAACACAACAGGAGCGGTTGATAAGACCTCATATTGCGACTGCCAAGCCTTTTACATATTGTTGAGACCAGTAGGAAATTGAAAACACAACTGACTAAACGCAGTCGCAAGCGACTAAAAACGGTGACCTCAACAACAACATTCAGTACTAAACACCACTTAATCAGAGGAACCTCAGAATTGACTTGGACTCCCGTGGAAAACTCACCTTACATACTAATGTACTACCAACCTCGGAGAAAGCTGGCGTACTCATTTAGAACAAACCCTTCGTCACTGAACCGTCGCTAACCGTGACTGCCGGCACCAAAAAATATGATTCATTGACGAAATCAACAGAACCGTTAACAACGACAAAGCTTCGAAGCATCTACAGATCAAGACGCGCCGATGACAGTCTTCCCAGCCAGCAACATCACTTTTGATCACTTTTACTACTGCCTAATCCGGTCATAGACCAGAAAACTTATACGATTATATGACACTGCACTAGTTTCCTGACTCTGGGAAAAACTTATTCTCTGAATGTCGAAAGGCCAGTCAATGTCACCAATACCCGGTCCTTCTAAAGACTACTAGCCCCCACTCTCACCCGGACGATCTTCTTTGATGAAATAAAATAACTTTTTCAGATCGTACAATGTAAAAAGAGTTTAAAGGCCTTGTTTATGGTGGAAGTGCACTTAGCTATCAAGCTAGTTCACAGGCACCCCACTTTTAATAGTTTGAAAAAATCATGATTAACAACCCCAAATGGGGGGAGGCCACCAGTGGGCTCTTTACAAAGCGCGGTCTTGCATACCACCGGGAACTCTGAAATTTGAATTGACCAATCAGCATTCAGTGGGCGGGAAGAACTTTACGTCCCAGCAATTGTGTGCTTTCTGATTGGTTAGATGCAAAATATTGAAAAATTGCAGTTGATCTTCGATATCGACATTCAGTTCTATCGATCTTCTCTTTCACTAATTTATATACATGGATTTTACGTTATATTACAACAGTTTACGGTGAATATTTGCAATGATATGGATTGGATCAATAGAGAGGATTTAAGATTTTATTCAGGGTGACTGAGACAGTTACGGACTTATTTGGCGGAGGAAGACTTCGCCGACATGATTCTGCTACGAAGGAGTTTGTTTTTTATGATCTGCGGAAGGGCGAGTTCCACGAGTTCTTCACTGGTGAGCCTTCCTTTACAGAGTTCTCGAAGTCTGGCTTTTCGGTCATGGGGCTTAAGTCCTCGTCCAGAGATAAACCGGTGGCGTCCTTGCAGTTTAGTGACGGTTTTGGTTGGTAACGGAAATCGGCGAAAGTTCGGTAATGTTCATACAAATTACCGCTACAAGAGAATGAATGTTCACACGAAAGACATTTAAGTCGGGCACTTCTCTCTCTGGAGACCACATCGATAACCCATAAAGGATTTTAAAAACGAAAAACTACAACAGATATAGCTGCAGTAACAAATTGAAACATTTTTGGGTTTTAAGCTTTTTTTTGGCGCCAAAACCGGGTCACCCGCGTCCGGCAACTCGCTGGCTGGTTTTCGCTAGGCAAGATTTTAGCTGTGAAATTATACACTAAATACGGCTCGTTCTTCGTCGGACTTAACCCAGTAAGTAAGTAAGTAATTTTATTTAAACACATATCGCATATGAGCGATAGCTCGTTTAAATGCAAATGTGTCATAAAAAATTACAATGTGATAATTAAGATAATCTTACATGTACAAGTAATGAGTGAAAAATAAGAAATAAGAATTAAATCAACTGAAATGAATAATAACCTATTACAATAATCAATAATTCAATAAAAGAAAATATTGGTAATTAGACTGTCTATTTACAAAAAATACAGCTGCAGTCATACGATGAAGACAATTGTATGTTTTGTAAGTTCTTCCGAAATGTAGAAAGGGATTCTGACATCCTTATTTTGTCTGGTAGATTGTTCCATTGTTTACTAGCCTGGTACGTGAAAAAATGTTGCATATAAGATGAGGTTGGTCTTTGAATAACAACCTTAAGATGGCCCCGTAGGCTGTAACCGTTGCTACGCAGGATAAACCTTTCCCGAATGCAGTTCGGTGCCTGGCCATAAATACTTTTGTATACGAGTGTCAGTGCTTGTTCTATGCGTCGGTGTTCCAGGCTTTTAATATGTGCGATGTTAAGTAACTCTTCATAAGCAGTCGATTTAGAGTGATTAAGAAGAATCCTTAAAGCGAATGCGTTGGTTGACTCTAGTTTCGCAGACAGACCTTTACTTAGACCTATGAACAGTGGTGATGCATATTCGAAATGAGGCAGAATAAATGCTTTGTACAATTTAATCATAATATCTAAGGGTATAAATTTACGAATGCGACGATGAATTGAAACTTTTATGTTCACTTTCCGGCAGATTTCTTTAATATGTGCTTTAAAAGAGGGTGAATTGTCAATGATTACTCCGAGGAGCTTGATCTGTGGAACGTAATCCAGTTCATTACTTTCGATAACTAAGGGCGTTGGTAAAGTTGCTCTGTTAAAGACGATGGATTGAGATTTACTATGATTGATCGCCAGGAAGTTCTTATGGAACTAGGAGACGAGTAGACCAAGGTTTTTTTGTAGGTTTATCTGCAAGGTGGATGGACAAAGGCTCGAAGAGTACCCCGTAGTGTCATCGGCATAAAATCTTAAGGAGCACGAAATATCTGAAAAGTTCGCATCATTCATATATATATTGAAGAGAAGGGGGCCCAAGATTGAACCTTGAGGAACTCCACTCTTCATAATTTGCCAATCTGACAAATTACCGTCTATCTTGACATGTTGCTTTCGATCAGTCACGTAAGAACATAAAAGTTGTAGGGCGTCTTCAGTTACACCATACGCTGACAGCTTTGTAAGAAGCAAATTATGGTTAATAGAATCAAATGCTTTGGAGAGGTCTATAGTAATTGCTGCAGAGTATTCGCTAGAGTCTAAATTTTCCCTAATGTCTTTGCATGTCTTGAGAAGGGCTGTTGTACATGAGTGTCCTTTCAGGAAACCAGACAAATTCCCACTGAGAAAGTCAAGAGAAAACTCGTATAGCTGATCAAAGATAACTCTTTCGGCTATTTTTGAAACAGCCGATAACACAGATACAGGACGGTAATTAGATTTTAGAGTCTCACTGTCTTTTTTATAGATCGGAGAGACAATGGAAATTTTCCAATCTGTAGGCCAGGAGCTATTAATGATGCACCGATTGATTAATTTTGTAAAAGAACCGAGAATTCCTGGCTCAGCAAGTTTCAGCAGGCGTGGAGAGATTCCGTCAGCACCGGTGGCTTTATTGATTTTGATACTAGAAAGTATCCATCTGATATAGGAATCCCGGACAGGAATGAATGAAAAGCTCATTTGTCCTTTAAATTTCTGTTCAATGGCTATAACACTGGAATGAGTTTTAAACTCTTCTGGCTGTAAGTTGGACATGTGGGTAGGCCTAGGTACTGCATGAATGAAATAATCGTTAAAAAGGTTGGCGACATCAATACTGTCAGAAATGAGGCGTCCATCTTCAATCAGTTGAATATGGCCGTTGCCTCTGTCTTTGCTTGGAAGTAAACAATGAAATTTCTTCCAAAATTCCCCAGGGTGTTCGGAGTTTGTGGATACATTAATGCAGTATGATTTAAGGGCGGAACGTTTTAAAGATGTAACAAAGTTCCGTTGTTTCCTATAGGCCTCGCAATTTTCAGATGTTTTATTCTTAGTAAACTTTCTGTGTAAACGATTTCTTGTGTTTATAGACTGAATAATTTTTGGTGTCATCCATGCCACAGTGTTACCGCGTACCAGTTTCTTCTTAAGCGGTGCATGACGATCTATCACTTCAGTGAATAATTTATACCAGTGCGCCCAGATGCCGTTGATATCATCGTAAACAAACGCCGAGTCCCAGGGGACACTGTGTAAATCCTGGAGAAAAATATCAGCGTCGAACCGTTTCATTGAGCGATAAGTAATGAGCTTTGGTGGAGGTTTAGGTAGCTTCCATTTGCGAATTGTAACAACCATATCGTGATCACTGATACCGAGTTGTAAAGTGTTAGTATAAAAGAATCTTTCCGGGTGAGTTGTCAAAATAACATCAAGAAGAGTGCTCGACGTATCTGTTGTTCGGGTAGGCACAGTTACAGTGTTTGTTAACTGAAAACGATCACAGTATTCAGAAAGCCGGTTGTCGGGGGAACAGTCATCACTGTTAAGCATATTGAAATTTAAGTCACCTATGATGAGCAGTTCAT
>NC_090884.1:11069756-11084756 GCF_036669925.1 Montipora capricornis | reverse complement strand
TTGAGATAGAAAATTTAGTCGCTTTTTATTCTACTCGTGGAACGTGCAGTTGTGATTTTGGCTTACCCGTTTTTATGGCTTACCTGGTTATGCATTTATTATGGAATTCAAGGTTTACTTTGGAGTCTCGTCACAAAGTAAGTTGATTAATAAGTTTCTCTTTTCTCGATTGTTTTGTAAGAATTGGATTTAGAGTTTTCTGTTATATCAGGAGTACCCAACGAAAAAAAATTATAAAGTGATTGGATATCGCCTCCAGTAATATTTCAACAGTCACTAAGTGTTTTTTGGTTGATTATTAACTTCTGTGGCAAAATTATATCCGCTCCCCAAAGCCAGCTAGAGCTAGAATTTAAAATACAATTTCCAGGCATTTCCCCAGCCAGGAATGTCTCTTTCTCCCCTTTTTTGCCAGCCAAAAAAATAACCAACATTTAGCCAGCCAGGAAAGTAAATTGAGCCATTTTATCCAGGTGATACAAAAAAAATAACTCAACGAAAGCTTGGTGGTGTTTGAGCCATTTTCTTTGCTTATGACTTCGGTGTACATTAACGCGGGATAAAAATAACATTTCTACTCTCTTACAGGTCTGTGGAAAATATAAATCGTCTTTACTTCAATCCAAATGAGAGCAAAGTTGTGAGATCAGAAAAAATAAATTTAGAGTTGGTTTACTTGATTTGAACGCAAACTTAAGACTGACACCAGGACCCACAAACAACCACGTTTCCAGGGTTCCAAACACTCGTAACGAGATTGGATTCATCAAGACAATGTCTGGAGAGCACATTCGCCAAACGTTTAACGCGTACTTACTCTTCTTCTGCCCCACCTCCCCTCCAAAAGCTCATAATTCTGAACTTTATCTAAAATTACGCGTTCTGCTATCACTAGAAAGCAACGAAAATTTCGATGAACATTGTGCACAACTCACTATCCAGCACGGACAAAATCAAGTGACCGCAAGGCGCATTCCAGTATCCAAAACAATGATATTATTTAAGCCGATACAGAAATGAAATAGAACAAAAGCATTGTCTATCCAGCGCCAATCAGATACCTCGAAGACACGCCCTCCCAGTAGCTGTAGAAACTCCACGCCAAGAAAGTCTATTAATTATGATATATAAATAAAATTTGGTGTATAGGAAATCATATACCGAAAAAGCACGGAACGTCTATCCTTCATGATGAAGAACCATATAAGTGATGCAGATGGAAACAAATGCCAGAAAGACACAGGCTATCGTTCATGATGAACTAAGAACAACTATGCGGTGCTTACGGACTCAAATGCCAAGAATGTCACAGGTGTCGTAGTCTTTCCTTGAAGATGAAGAATTATGCGGTGCATAAGAAATGAAATCGTGGGAAATCACAGTTTACACTTGAGTGATGAAAAACCAATATTCGGTGCAGAAGAAATCAAATAAGGAAAAGGTACAGTCTTTACTCAATGATGAAAACCAATTACGCGGTGCAGAAAAAATCAAATGCCGGGAAGGCTATCCTTGACGATAATGAACAGTTTTGCAATGCTGACCAAATGAAATGACAAGAGAGCACAGTCTATCCTCGACGGCGAATAACAGTTTTGCGATGCAGACGGAACCTAATTGCGAGAAGGCAGAGTCTTTCCTAGCGACCAGAAACTATTATGCGGTACTGAAGATATAACATGTTAGGAAAGCACAGTCTACAGATAATGATGAAGAATAGTTATGCGGTGCAGCAGAAAGCAAATGCCGGGAAGTCATGATCATGGTCTACGAATCCTTGACGATGAAAAATATTTATGGTGTGCTGTAGATATCATTTCCCGGGAAAGCACACCCTATAGAAAAAAGAACTTTACGGTCAATCGCCGGGATACCTGTCACTTCCCTTTTCTGCATAACGACTCCTCTTCATATTCAGATGAGGATCCATGTAGCCTTTGTTATGGCTTTTCATATCTAAAAATACAACCGTAGATTACTACATTATTATAACTGCATAATTATTACTCGCCAAAGCGGATTTACTATCTATGCAGCCAAACTCTAGGCCGTAATCGCTCAAAAGTCACAATCGCTGCAAAGGCTTCAAAAGATAAAAGAGAACTGTTCACAGCAATCACCGCAAACGCTTTGCTAAACCTGTAAAGACAAAAACTCCTTTTTTTATGTCCAACCCCACACTTAAATCTTAATAAATCTTAATAACCGAAGGGCAATCGCTGAAAAAGCTTTACAGGATAAAAGACAACTGTTCACAGCAAAAGCCATAACTGGCAATCGCTACAAAAGCTTTGCTAAACCTGTAAAGACAATTTCAGCAATAGTCCTTTTTTAAGTCCAACTCCACCACTTCAATCTTACATAACCGAAAAGCATACGCTACCAAAGCTTTACACGATAGAAGACAACTGTTCACAGCAAAAGCCATAACTGGCAATCACCACAAAAGCTTTGCTAAACCTGTAAAGACAATTTCAGCAAAAGTCCTTTTTTAAGTCCAACTCCACCACGTAAAATCTTACATAACCGGGAAGCAATCGCTGCCAAAGCTTTACAGGATAAAAGACAACTGTTCACAGCAAAAGCCATAACTGGCATTCACCACAAAAGCTTTGCTAAACCTGTAAAGACAATTTCAGCAAAAGTCCTTTTTTAAGTCCAACTCCACCACTTGAATCTTACATAACCGGGAAGCAATCGCTGCGAAAGCTTTACAGGATAAAAGACAACTGTTCACAGCAAAAGCCATAACTGGCAATCACCGTAAAAGCTTTGCTAAACCTGTAAAGACAATTTCAGCAAAAGTCCTTTTTTAAGTCCAACTCCACCACGTAAAATCTTACATAACCGGGAAGCAATTGCTGCGAAAGCTTTACAGGATAAAAGACAACTGTTCACGGCAAAAGCCATAACTGGCAATCACCACAAAAGCTTTGCTAAACCTGTAAAGACAATTTCAGCAAAAGTCCTTTTTTAAGTCCAACTCCACCACTTCAATGTTACATAACCGAGAAGCAATCGCTGCGAAAGCTTTACAGGATAAAAGACAACTGTTCACAGCAAAAGCTATAACTGGCAATCGCCGCAAAAGCTTTGCTAAACCTGTAAAGACAATTTCAGCAAAAGTCCTTTTTTAAGTCCAACTCCTCCACTTCAATCTTACATAACCGAGAAGCAATTTCTGCCAAAGCTTTACAGGATAAAAGACAACTGTTCACAGCAAAAGCCATAACTGGCAATCACCGCAAAAGCTTTGCTAAACCTGTAAAGACAATTTCAGCAAAAGTTCTTTTTTAAGTCCAACTCCACCACTTCAATCTTACATAACCGGGAAGCAATCGCTGCCAAAACTTTACAGGATAAAAGACAACTGTTCACAGCAAAAGCCATAACTGGCAATCACCGCAAAAGCTTTGCTAAACCTGTAAAGACAATTTCAGCAAAAGTCCTTTTTTAAGTCCAACTCCACCACTTAAATCTTACATAACCGGGAAGCAATCGCTGCGAAAGCTTTACAGGATAAAAGACAACTGTTCACGGCAAAAGCCATAACTGGCAATCACCACAAAAGCTTTGCTAAACCTGTAAAGACAATTTCAGCAAAAGTCCTTTTTTAAGTCCAACTCCACCACTTCAATGTTACATAACCGAGAAGCAATCGCTGCGAAAGCTTTACAGGATAAAAGACAACTGTTCACAGCAAAAGCTATAACTGGCAATTGCCGCAAAAGCTTTGCTAAACCTGTAAAGACAATTTCAGCAAAAGTCCTTTTTTAAGTCCAACTCCTCCACTTCAATCTTACATAACCGAGAAGCAATTTCTGCCAAAGCTTTACAGGATAAAAGACAACTGTTCACAGCAAAAGCCATAACTGGCAATCATCGTAAAAGCTTTGCTAAACCTGTAAAGACAATTTCAGCAATAGTCCTTTTTTAAGTCCAACTCCTCCACGTAAAATCTTACATAACCGGGAAGCAATCGCTGCCAAAGCTTTACAGGATAAAAGACAACTGTTCACAGCAAAAGCCATAACTGGCAATCACCGCAAAAGCTTTGTTAAACCTGTAAAGACAATTTCAGCAAAAGCCCTTTTTTAAGTCCAACTCCACCACTTCAATCTTACATAACCGAGAAGCAATCGCTGCGAAAGCTTTACAGGATAAAAGACAACTGTTCACAGCAAAAGCCATAACTGGCAATCGCCGCAAAAGCTTTGCTAAACCTGTAAAGACAATTTCAGCAAAAGTCCTTTTTTAAGTCCAACTCCACCACTTCAATCTTACATAACCGAGAAGCAATTTCTGCCAAAGCTTTACAGGATAAAAGACAACTGTTCACAGCAAAAGCCATAACTGGCAATCACCGTAAGAGCTTTGCTAAACCTGTAAAGACAATTTCAGCAATAGTCCTTTTTTGAGTCCAACTCCACCACTTAAATCTTACATAACCGGAAAGCAATCGCTGGCAAAGCTTTAAAGGATAAAAGACAACTGTTCACGGCAAAAGCCATAACTGGCAATCACCGCAAAAGCTTTGCTAAACCTGTAAAGACAATTTCAGCAAAAGTTCTTTTTTAAGTCCAACTCCACCACTTCAATCTTACATAACCGGGAAGCAATCGCTGCCAAAGCTTTACAGGATAAAAGACAACTGTTCACAGCAAAAGCCATAACTGGCAATCACCGTAAAAGCTTTGCTAAACCTGTAAAGACAATTTCAGCAAAAGTCCTTTTTTAAGTCCAACTCCACCACGTAAAATCTTACATAACCGGGAAGCAATCGCTGCCAAAGCTTTACAGGATAAAAGACAACTGTTCACAGCAAAAGCCATAACTGGCAATCACCGCAAAAGCTTTGCTAAACCTGTAAAGACAATTTCAGCAAAAGCCCTTTTTTAAGTCCAACTCCACCACTTAAATCTTACATAACCGGGAAGCAATCGCTGCGAAAGCTTTACAGGATAAAAGACAACTGTTCACGGCAAAAGCCATAACTGGCAATCACCACAAAAGCTTTGCTAAACCTGTAAAGACAATTTCAGCAAAAGTCCTTTTTTAAGTCCAACTCCACCACTTAAATCTTACATAACCGGAAAGCAATCGCTGGCAAAGCTTTACAGGATAAAAGACAACTGTTCACAGCAAAAGCCATAACTGGCAATCACCACAAAAGCTTTGCTAAACCTGTAAAGACAATTTCAGCAAAAGTCCTTTTTTAAGTCCAACTCCACCACTTCAATCTTACATAACCGGGAAGCAATTGCTGCGAAAGCTTTACAGGATAAAAGACAACTGTTCACAGCAAAAGCCATAACTGGCAATCACCGTAAAAGCTTTGCTAAACCTGTAAAGTCAATTTCAGCAAATTGTTTTTTCCACTCCAACCTTGAGACCCCGGTAAAGTATTTGAATAGGGCGTTTCACAAACAGTTGTAAAATTAAGAAAACTGTCATTACCAAATAGATAATACTGTTAATGTCCAAAAATACAAAAAACCCTCTAACTTCTGCAAGGTAAAGGTAACCGTGTTGGATGGAGCTCTTCAAACAGGAAACGAGCAAGGATTCCGTACTGCAAATAAGAATTCTATGATAACAGATTAATTTTTCATTATTAATGAGCTGTGTTTGAAATGTAAGTGTCTAGTAACGCTTTTCAGTTTTAAGGCATAAATTTAATATTTTTTATTTTAATTGATAAACAAAATGTTCTTGAAAATTAACTTTAGGCCGTGACAGTAATTTTTTACTATAAATGAAATAAAATAAGCAACTGCTTGTTTGAGCTGGGTAACTTATTGAAATAGGTGAAGGGGGGCACTCCTGGGACAACTTTGACCACAAAAAGCCGAAACAAGAGTCGGGGAATACAGTCAAGACACATTGTCTTATGTTTAACGAGTGAAAAATGCAAGCTGTTTTCTCCAGAAAAAAAAAATGTTACCTTTATAACCGGAAATTCACGCATACTACTTCATGAAATGATAATTTGGTCCTGCTGAATAGCGAACCCAAACGCGTTGCGCATAGTGACAGTTACCTGTCAAAATCTGTCAATCAAAGAGCCATGCAAACAAGCTAACGATCCGGCTCTCCACTTATTTCAAAATACAATGCCTTTTTTTGTTACATTTCCCAGTTCCTCAACCAGGAACCGATGGGATAAGCTGGTGTGTTCTCACGCTTTAAAAATATGGCAATAAATTGTGTTTGCCCGTCGGCAACATGATCAGCAACATTTCATCGCCTCCTCCTTTTCTGAACAGACCTAAGGTGCATTCCCTGACAGAAACTTCGCCTCTTCTGCATAAATATAGCGAGAATGAATTCAAGAGAAATCGTTCAACACGGTTCGTCCCCGACCAGTTTTGAAACCTGCAACGGCTATCTTGAGGGGAGAAGCTGACTATATTACAGGTTCAATTTCACAGTGAAAGCAAATTTCACACTAGAAAGAATTTTCAGCTAGTAAATATTACACACTAGTGAAAACACAGCCTTTAATAGTCTATTTTTTCCAGTCTTGACCTGGGCCACATTTTGTCAGTAGTACCTTTTAATATTCTCTCTTCCGGAACAAATTTTGTTATATAACGTATAAAAACTATCCGGCTGCCGGCCGTTCCTTTCCGTTGCCATTTGAGCGTATTGATTACTGTACTCGCACCGACATCTAACTCTGTCCATCCAGCAAAAACATAGTAGCATTATCGAAGACTAAGACATTCGTTTCGCCTTATGAACTCGTTTGCTCCCTTTGTGTACAAAAGGAACTTCTCGCAAATTCTTGACTGCTGGGAAATACTGGAAATAGAACATGAATTTTGCCTCCGGCTTCAGGACCAGAAAATCTGCTTTTGCAATAGTAACGCAAAAAGTACTTTTATGCTTCTTTCAGTTATGGCTCGTTCCAATTTGTCCGAGTTATTAGACTTCATTTCGCAAACTAAGAATAGCATACAAATATTCTGTAGATATAACATGCAAATATCAAATAACAAACATCCCTGCAACACTTCATCCTAATTAATAAATAACAAGTTTTCAAGGGTGTTGTGCCAGAGATTGACGATTAGCATGTGAACAGGCTCCTTGTAGAAGAAAAGGCAAGCGAGAGAAAACAAGGGTTCAAAAGGCTTTGATACTTAGGCAGTTCTAATCCCGAAGTGTGCCTAGATGTATCTGTTAAAACAATACACCAAACAGACAAAAACATCTGAGGTCAATCGAAAGACACGCCTTATGTCAGAATGGTTGTCCAGAATGATGCCAGCAAAACACTTCAGAAGAAAAATCGCTCTGATTAGGCAAATGTTCTTTTTTTTTTATTATTATTATCCATTCTAACTGATCGTCTATAGCAGATAAGTAACAAGACTAACCACATCTATTTGGGGTGGTTTTAGCTGCGAGAACGGTTCGCTTCGATTTTCTTAGAAGAGCCGATATTTCTGGAAATCAAGACACGAACGCGAGGGCTATATTTTCGCGAATATGGAACTACACATATTACTCCGTTTACCATTCTATTTGCTGCTGGCATTTTGTCGAAACGAAATGACTGAAAGGAAAAGACCTTATGTGCTACAGTCAAACAAAAGTGTTTCTGAACAGTCATGGTTTAATGAAGGTGCATGCCATTGTCGAGATCAACATGATCAACATGATAAAATCAAAAGGCGTTCTTACCGGCTGGACATACTTTTATGATGATCTCTTAACCAGGCTACTGGAACAGTGACCCTGCCCGCTGCTGGCTGAAGGGTGCACTAAAGATGGTTCACAAAATACAAAAGACAGTTGAGACGGTCCATAAAGAAACTTATCAAAACCTGCAAAAAGACATTCAGATAAAAGCAAGGACATAGATGAAAAGATTACTTACCTAGAAATCAGCAGAGTTTGGATGTAGCAAAAATTGTCCAAAACCCGTAAAAATTTAGTTGCATCACTCAAACTAGAGGCACAAAACAACGACCGCGAAGATAACCGCCACTTCTGAGATGGAATATCCGCGCGCAATAAATAAAATGAGTTGTCTGTCTAAATCCCAACATTGACAACATAACAAAAGACAGGGATGTTTAAAAAAGAAATTGCATTGTTTGCTGACAGCGTTTTAATGACTAACGCATTCAGTTAACATTTTCACACGCCTTTTTTCACTTTCAAATTTCTATCAATTTAGTGACAATTTTATACACGCCCTCGACTTTGCACTAGCCTGCGGTGCACCTTAGTTATCACTCACAGCCCGCGCTATGTTCTTTGAACTTTCCTGACTAGGTGTCATTTTACTTCTCCAGCCAAAATTAACCAGAGCACAATTTCAAAAGCCGTAGGAAGCCAGAAGGGAAGTGAATTTTTTTTTTCTAGCCAGCTTCGGTATTCAAAGGGTCGACCACAGCAAGAAAAACGTTTCGGCATAATTCCCAGCTAGAGTTTCTCATCCATTATTTAGTAACCAGCCAGCAAATTCTTAGCCTGAGGAGCGGATATTTTGAGGAGCGGATCCGTTGGGTACTCCTGTTATATTCGTGTTAAATGGAATATTATCTCGCATGTAAAAACCAATTTAGTTGATCGCGTGTATTAGGAATACTTGGACATTAGCGTTTATTGAATTTGATTATCAGTTTAGTTTCGTTCATTTTATATTAACCTATTAGTTTTTAAGTTTCTGTATATATTGTGTTTATTTCAGATCGAATAAAAAAATAAATCAGCTTGTATATATATTTATACGATTCGAGAGTCCAGAGTCCGTTTATTGGGTTTTCATTGCCGAAGGGACACTTTCATTTGATTTCCTGTTGGCTAACTTGGTCCCCTTGCGGAGTGAAAAAGTACGAGATCGATGGCAGAAGCGGTCATGGAAGAGGCAAAAATAAAACGGAGAACGGAGAAAGCGGCACTAACCCGGCAAGGCAAAGCTTTGCGAACGAAATTGAGCGACCACAGCCCCATAAGTAAAATTTTAGTGTCATTTGCGGCCCTCGCAACTAAGCGGGCGCAAATAAACAATATTCCCGAAAAAAGTCATGTTATTCCCTTATTAACAACTCCACAATTTTAACGTTTGCGGTGCTTATCATGTTTATTGACTAATAGAACACAGTACATACAAATATGGCCGCTCCCAACTACAACGAAACCGCCAATAAGTCATATGACCGGAAGTATAATTATGTCAGTTCTAACCTGAAAAATGTTGCAAAGTGGTTTTTATTTCTGTAGTTTATACGTCAACAAATTGCATTATTGGAAAGCGTAATCATGGCTTGCACGGCAAATTATAAGACTAACCCACAAACTAATCCTCCGAAAGGTGAACCCTATTCTCATGTTAATTTCACTTTACAGTGTCCCCAATTTGGTGCTCCAGCGCTAAATCGACTAGACAGTTCCTTCTCTTTCCTTTCCTTTACCAAAGTTAAGACGGGTGTATCGTCGTAAACCAAGATGTGTGCTAAGGGTTGTGATGTACCTCGATTCTGGCGTTAACTCCATTTGATTGTACCCTTGGTTGAGGTCGAGTTTACTTAACATAGTTGCTCCGTTCAGGGCTTTGATTATTTCTTTGATTGTTGCTGTTAGATGTCTCTCTCACTGTATGGCCTTGTTTTCCTGTCTCATATCTACACACACTCTCACTTTACTGGGCTCACGCTTGGGTGCAACAACAATGGGTGATGCCCAGGGTGTAGGTCCGTCTACGCGCTCAAGTACTCCCTGTTGTTCATCTTTCTCCAGCTGTTCTTCTAACTGCTTTCTCACATAAAAAGGTACTCTTTTGTGAGGTGGGGCTACAGGTTGAACCGTTTCATCGATGTGAATTTTGACCTGTCGTCCCCTTAACTTTCCAAGACCATGGAATAGGTCGTCATATTCTTGTACAAGCTGATCAACTCTGTCCTCAGAGGTTGGGGTGATGAGTGTTGAATTGTCGTAAGAAAATGGAGCAATCAATGTTACTATCATTATTATTATTATTATTATTATTATTAGTAGTAGTAGTAGTAGTAGTAGTAGTAGTAGTAGTAGTAGTAGTAGTAGTAGTAGTAGTAGTAGTATTTCTTGGTATTTTGATGTTATACCTGTTTCAGTGACTTTTATTAGTATTGCGTGACGTTTATTTTTGTAATATGATGAATAGTTAGCTGGTCAATGTCGTTTTGTTTAACCCGAAATAGGATATGATTCGTAACTTGAGATAGAAAATTTAGTCGCTTTTTATTCTACTCGTGGAACGTGCAGTTGTGATTTTGGCTTACCCGTTTTTATGGCTTACCTGGTTATGCATTTATTATGGAATTCAAGGTTTACTTTGGAGTCTCGTCACAAAGTAAGTTGATTAATAAGTTTCTCTTTTCTCGATTGTTTTGTAAGAATTGTATTTAGAGTTTTCTGTTATATTCGTGTTAAATGGAATATTATCTCGCATGTAAAAACCAATTTAGTTGATCGCGTGTATTAGGAATACTTGGACATTAGCGTTTATTGAATTTGATTATCAGTTTAGTTTCGTTCATTTTATATTAACTTATTAGTTTTTAAGTTTCTGTATATATTGTGTTTATTTCAGATCGAATAAAAATTAAATAAGTCAGCTTGTATTTATACGATTCGAGAGTCCAGAGTCCGTTTATTGGGTTTTCATTGCCGCAGGGACACTTTCATTCGACTTCCTGTTGGCTAACCTGGTCCCCTTGCGGAGTGAAAACGTACGAGATCGATGGCAGAAGCGGTCATGGAAGAGGCAAAAATAAAACGGCGAACGGCAAAAGCGGCACTAACCCGGCAAGGCAAAGCTTTGCGAAGGAAATTGAGCGACCACAGGCCCATAAGTGAAATTTTAGTGTCATTTGCGGCCCTCGCAACTAAGCGGGCGCAAATAAACAATATTCCCTCAAAAAGTCATGTTATTCCCTTATTAACAACTCCACAATTTTAACGTTTGCGGTGCTTATCATGTTTATTGACTAATAGAACACAGTACATACAAATATGGCCGTAAGTCATATGACCGGAAGTATTTGTCAGTTCTAACCTGAAAAATGTTGCAAAGTGGTTTTTATTTCTGTAGTTTATACGTCAACAAATTGCATTATTGGAAAGCGTAATCATGGCTTGCACGGCAAATTATAAGACTATTCCATGGTCTTGGAAAGTTAAGGGGACGACAGGTCAAAATTCACATCGATGCAACGGTTCAACCTGTAGCCCCACCTCACAAAAGAGTACCTTTTTATGTGAGAAAGCAGTTAGAAGAACAGCTGGAGAAAGATGAACAACAGGGAGTACTTGAGCGCGTAGACGGACCTACACCCTGGGCATCACCCATTGTTGTTGCACCCAAGCGTGAGCCCAGTAAAGTGAGAGTGTGTGTAGATATGAGACAGGAAAACAAGGCCATACAGTGAGAGAGACATCTAACAGCAACAATCAAAGAAATAATCAAAGCCCTGAGCGGAGCAACGATGTTTAGTAAACTCGACCTCAACCAAGGGTACAATCAAATGGAGTTAACGCCAGAATCGAGGTACATCACAACCTTTAGCACACATCTTGGTTTACGATGATACACCCGTCTTAACTTTGGTAAAGGAAAGGAAAGAGAAGGAACTGTCTAGTCGATTTAGCGCTGGAGCACCAAATTGGGGACACTGTAAATTGAAATTAACATGAGAATAGGGTTCACCTTTCGGAGGATTAGTTTGTGGGTTAGTTCGTCATATTCTTGTACAAGCTGATCAACTCTGTCCTCAGAGGTTGGGGTGATGAGTGTTGAATTGTCTTAAGAAAATGGAGGAATCAATGTTACTATCATCATTATTAGTAGTAGTAGTAATAGTAGTAGTAGTAGTAGTAGTAGTAGTAGTAGTAGTAGTAGTAGTAGTAGTAGTAGTAGTAGTAGTAGTAGTAGTAGTAGTAGTAGTAGTAGTAGTAGTATTTCTTGGTATTTTGATGTTATACCTGTTTCAGTGACTTTTATTAGTATTGCGTGACGTTTATTATTGTAATATGATGAATAGTTAGCTGGTCAATGTCGTTTTGTTTAACCCGAAATAGGATATGATTTGTAACTTGAGATAGAAAATTTAGTCGCTTTTTATTCTACTCGTGGAACGTGCAGTTGTGATTTTGGCTTACCCGTTTTTATGGCTTACCTGGTTATGCATTTATTATGGAATTCAAGGTTTACTTTGGAGTCTCGTCACGAAGTAAGTTGATTAATAAGTTTCTCTTTTCTCGATTGTTTTGTAAGAATTGGATTTAGAGTTTTCTGTTATATTCGTGTTAAATGGAATATTATCTAGCATGTAAAAACCAATTTAGTTGATCGCGTGTATTAGGAATACTTGGACATTAGCGTTTATTGATTATCAGTTTAGTTTCGTTCATTTTATATTAACCTATTAGTGTTTAAGTTTCTGTATATATTGTGTTTATTTCAGATCGAATAAAAATTAAATAAATCAGCTTGTATTTATACGATTCGAGAGTCCATGCAGAGTCCGTTTATTGGGTTTTCATTGCCGAAGGGACAATATCTATGTTTCTATTTGAACACAAAGTCAAATCTCTAGGTTGACCTCAGATGTTACTACCCCCAAATATTTGTACGATGAAATTTCTTTTAGCTTAGTTTTATCCAAGTAAATATCCACTTCACACTCCTTCTTTAATGCGTGTTTAGATCCAAACATCATAGTTTCTGATTTGCCAGGATGGGCCACCATATTATTATCGGTTAACCACGTATATATTTCCACGATATCGGAATTTTTTTCACGAGATCGGAATATCATCATCATCATCATCATCATTTCAGATATCACACTGATCACTATTGAGCCCAGTGGAGACGTACAGTGGCAACCAGCTTCCCGCCAGGAAACCACTGTCAGGCATATACGCTCACAACCTCGTTCCCAGGGTCTCTCTTCTCTGCCTCCATTGTCGTTGAGAAAAGACCCTGGTTCACTCTGGTCACGTGTCTGCCAGAACCTGGATGTGTGTTAGGAGATGGGAGGCAATGTAGGCCATGTCGACGTTGCAAAGAATGGAATCAGCACGCAATTGATTTTGTGGCCAGATGACCATCGAAATAACTTTTGACGGCAATATTTTATGTACTACACATATGGAATTCGACGTGAAAGGCAAAAGTTGTGGTCAAATCGATCGGACACCACAGAAAATATCCTCGCGTTATTCAAGTTTTCACCCGTGTGAAGCCGTGTGAAGGTCCGGATCAACGAAGAATGCTAATAGTTTCCGACAATTTTAAAGGAAAGAAGATTTTGTCGTGCAAGAAAACAAGCGAAACGTTTATCCATGGGAAACAAACATGTTCAGCGATCAACCGGTGTGTTGTTATTTAAGTTTTCATGTCACGTATCGACCTCAAATCATCAAATCAAACTGTATTGACATGTGCAGGTATTTTATTTTGTTCCTTGATTTTCGTTTTTCTTTCGAATGTTTAACAACGTGATTCCTAAAGTCGCAATCTTGAACAGCGAGTTGACCGTTTTGACTTACGATATTTATATTTTTAACTTCGTGTAAATCGTCGATGTCGTTAAGATATTTTTTACCACTGCACAGCGCTTTCATAGCGTGTATATTTTTAGCCACGGTAAAATAAAAGAGACATTTTTATCAAGCAAACGTAGTACTTGGTGTATTCTTTTATGTTAGTGTTTGTTCTGGAGAAGCAGCTTTAGCTACTAACGAAATCAATTTTTTTTTTGTGAACGTCAATCGAGGCCCTACATGGTACTTTTGAAGTTGTCTTGTCGATCACGAAAGCTCTTGTATTTAGGTTGACCGCTTGTACGGGAATTCATTTCCTGTGGGTATAAAACATCCGCTCTTTTGACCTTTTTGATACTTACATTGTAAGATAAAGATCACTTATTTGAAAAATGCCTTGTCAAACGAATACTCTTTCGCCCAGTTGCGGAATCAAAATATAACGAAAACACTACCCTAGTGGGAAAAAGTTTGTTGACGAGTGCCACGTGACCAGAATGAACCAGGGTCTTTTCTCAACGACAATGGAGGCAGCGAAGAGAGACCCTGGGAACGAGGTTGATACGCTCACTGGGACAAGCAGATCGTAATTATTGTTTCAGTTTCAAACTTAAATTACCTGCCTTGTCCTGACGAAGTTCGCCCCACAACAAGCAGGGAAAGTACAGTTTTGAAACGAAAATATATTGGTATACTCCCTCTAGCACTTCCCCAATCTCATGGTCTACGTAATTTTTGAAACCAACACAATGGCGTTCTCCCAGCCAGTTAAGGCAAACGAAATTGCACTGAAAGGCAAGCCAGACCAGAGGTTTTCTCTTGCCTAGCTGGAGGCCTTTGTTGCCCAGGTTATTAATTCGGCTGAAGGAGTCAGTCACGACGAACTCCATCAAGCTGCAACTAAGCTGGGATATCGACATTTTGTTATCATTACTATTATTATTGTTATTCTTGTCATCATCATCATTTTGCCTAAATGTCAACGGGTTTTTTTTCTTTTTCAGGTTAAATTCGTTCTTTTGTTGACTCTAGCTGTTGGCTGCCTTAGAGATGTTGAAGGTAGCTGTGCGAGGAATGTAAAAAGTCTCCTTGACAACGCCTCAGGCCCACCAAATGGCCGATGTGTTAAAAACACCGTGGCTATTCGTATTTGCAATGAAATCTACACTGCTGTAACTTGCAGATACGACAACGGATGTACAGGAAGACCGTTCAAAAATATTGTCGCCTATTGCTGCGACGGTACAAGCGTGAGACTACCCACTGATTGCTACTGAGAAGAAAGACGAAGAAATTGGACTTGAAACATTATCTACGGCCATGTCGATGGAGAAAAATGAACAAATTGGAGGGAAACGTTGAGAGATATATAGGGCTGCTTGTCACAAGGGTGACAAGTGTGACTCACTTGGAAGAACCCTCAACGAAATCACAATGAGCAACTTTATCACACTGGCA
>NC_090884.1:11052256-11062256 GCF_036669925.1 Montipora capricornis | reverse complement strand
GCACTTCCCCAATATCATGGTCTACGTATCGCAAACCAAGACAGTGGAGAGCTCCTAGCCAGTTAAGGCAAGTTTAATTGACACCAGAAAGGCAAGCCAGACCAGAGTTTTTCTCTTGCCTAGCTGGAGGCCGCCTCTGTTGTTAGCGTTAGCTCGGCTAGGCCGCGTCAGTCAGGACGACTGGACTCCATCAGGCTACAACTAGGCCAAATTAACAAGGCAGGGCAATTTTTTATCATTATTATTACTGTTATCGTCACCAACATTTTGCCTAAATGTCTTTTTCAAGTTAAAATCGCTCTTTTGTTGACTCTAGCTCTTGGTTTCCTGAGAGACGCAGATGGTACCTGTGCGGAGGAAGTAAAACACCGAGTTAACAACGCCTCGAACCCATTACGTACCCACCACCAACCTTGTGCGAGGAATGTAAAAAGTCTTCTTGACAACGCCTCAGGCCCACCAAGTGGCCACCACAGCCGATGTGTTAAAAACACCGTGGATATTGGTATTTGCAATAAATTCTACACTGCTGTAACTTGCAGAAATGACAACGGATGTAGAGGAAGACCGGCGACAATGATTCGCGTGCAATGCTGCGACAGTACAAGCGTGACACTACCAACTGATTGCTACTGAGAAGAAAAACGAAGAAATTAGCCTTTTTCTTGTTGATGTATATTTATAAATAAAGTTAGACAAATGTTGGAGCCATAACCGAAAACAATAATTTATTTCTGGATGTATATTAGGGCTTCCGTAGAGAGTCCTTTTGTCAATAATTAAAGTATTTAGGAATCCACGACACGATTGTCAGTTTATAATGTTGTTGTGTCTCCATGTACATTGTGTTCGAAGCGTGAATGACTTTAATTCACCTTTTGTACAGCCAACCTATAATGATTAATCACTCCTTGATATCGTCTAAGACAAACACGAACTCAACTCCAACACAACAGGAGCGGTTAATAAGACCTCATATTGCGACTGCCAAGCCTTTCACATATTGTTGAGACCAGTAGGAAATTGAAAACACAACTGACTGAACGCAGTCGCAAGAGACTAAAAACGGTGAGTGCTAACAACCACTTAATCAGAGAAACCTCAGAATTGACTTGGACTCCCGTGCAAAACTCAGCTTACATACTAATGTACTAGCAACCTCTGAGAAAGCTGGTGTACTCATTTAGAACAATCCCCACGTCACTGAACTGTCGCTAACTACTGCCGGCACCAAAAAATATGATTCATTGACGAAATCAACAGAACCGTTAACAACGACAAAGCTTCGAAGCATCTACAGATCAAGACGCGCCGATGACAGTCTTCCCAGCCAGCAACATCACTTTTGATCACTTTTACTACTGCCTAATCCGGTCATAGACCAGAAAACTTATACGATTATATGACACTGCACTAGTTTCCTGACTCTAGGAAAAACTTATAATTATTCTCTGAATGTCGAAAGGCCAGCCAATGTCACCAATACCCGGTCCTTCTAAAGACTACTACCCCCACTCTCACCCGGACGATCTTCTTTGATGAAGTAAAATAACTTTTTCAGATCGTACAATGTAAAAAGAGTTTAAATGCCTTGTTTATGGTGGAAGTGCACTTAGCTATCAAGCTAGTTCACAGGCACCCCACTTTTAATAGTTTGAAAAAAACATGATTAATAACCCCAAATGGGGGGAGGCCACCAGTGGGCTCTTTACAAAGCGCGGTCTTGCATACCGCCGGGACCTCTGAAATTTGAATTGACCAATCAGCATTCAGTGGGCGGGAAGAACTTTACGTCCCAGCAATTGTGTGCTTTCTGATTGGTTAGATGCAAAATATTGAAAAATTGCAGTTGATCTTCGATATCGACATTCAGTTCTATCGATCTTCTCTTTCACTAATTTATATACATGGATTTTACGTTATATTACAACAGTTTACGGTGAATATTTGCAATGATATGGATTGGATCAATAGAGAGGATTTAAGACTTTATTCCGGGTGACTTAGACAGTTACGGACTTATTCGGCGGAGGAAGACTTCGCCGACAGGATTCTGCTACGAAGGAGTTTGTTTTTTGCGATCTGCGGAAGGGCGAGTTCCACGAGTTCTTCACTAGTGAGCCTTCTTCTAAAGAGTTCTCGAAGTCTGGCTTTCCTGTCAAGGGGCTTAAGTCCTCGTCCAGAGATAAATCGGTGGCGTCCTTGCAGTTTAGTGACGGTTTTGGTTGGGGACGGTAATCGGTGAAAGTTCGGTAATGTTTATACAAATTACTGCTACAAAAGAATGAATGTTCACACGAAAGACATTTAAATCGGGGAACTTTTCTCTTTGGAGACCACATCGATAACCCATAAAGGATTTTAAAAGCGAAAAACTACAACAGATACAGCTGTAGTAACAAATTGAAACATTTTTGGGTTTTAAGCTTTTTTTTGGCGCCAAAACCGGGTCACCCGCGTCCGGCAACTCGCTGGTTGGTTTTCGCTAGGCAAGATTTTAGCTATGAAATTATACACTAGATACGGCTCGTTCTTCGTCGAACTTAACCCAGCAATCTCTAGCTATGTATTAGAATATGTCAAACTAATTTTAATATTGCCTTTACATTTGTTCAACTTGGGAAAAAAATAAGAAAAAATACCCATGATCGATTCGTTTCGAGTGGCATTTCTTGCAGCTGCACAAACTACGTCATTTAGGCACACCTGAAACGCACCACTTATGGACGACAGTCAAGTTTTCACTGCAAGGTGTGCTGCGGGCGCAACCGCCGTATGCAAGGGGGAGAGTTGAATCCGGGAAAACCGGAAACAAATCCAAACGAGAGCTTAACACGGGATTTGAACCAGGAACAACCGCATGCAAACCCAACACCCTAAGCACTGGACCATGCCGCCTCCTAATTAATTTAAGCGGCTTGGCCCCAGCTTTTGATTCAAGGAAAACGCCAAGATATTTGGCATAATCTTTTCTTTCTGAGGAAAACAAGGAACTGAATGAATACCGTGATCGAAACGTTTTACGCCTTCATTGAAGCAAGTAAGTGTAAGTAAGGTTTTTCGCGAGTAAGAGGAAAATCGTTTATTATTATCATCAATATACGCGGCCAAATAGAAAATCGGCCTCTTCAAAACACACGCTCAGCGGGCCGCAAAAGACTGACAGCGGGCTGCTAATGCATTATCAGCCCTACAGCTGATTGGTTCTTGCTTCATCATCCGATGGAATTTGTGATATGCCTATTATTTATAGACGATTTTACGCATTTTTTCGGTAATTTTAAATAAGTTCACTCGACTGAGTTGATTCTTTAATAGCTTGTTCAATCAACACTTACATGATGATTTGAAGTGACTTTGAATTCGTTATTCACTTAGCTTGTGTTATTAAAACTCGCATTCTTGATATCATTTGGCCTTGTTTATTGATAATAATGATAATGACATGACTTTTTTCGGGAATATTGTTTATTTGCGCCCGCGTAGTGTCACTTGCGGCCCGAGCGCAAAGCGAGGGCCACAAATGACACTACAAGGGCGCTAATAAACAATATTCCCGAAAAAAGTCATGTTATTCCCTTATTAACAACTCCACAATTTTAACGTTTGCGGTGCTTATCATGTTTATTGACTAATAGAACACAGCACATACAAATATGGCCGCTCCCAACTACAACGAAACCGCCAATAAGTCATATGACCGGAAGTATAATTATGTCAGTTCTAGCCTAAAAAATGTTGCAAAGTGGTTTTTATTTCTGTAGTTTATACGTCAACAAATTGCATTATTGGAAAGCGTAATCATGGCTTGCACGGCAAATTATAAGACTAACCCACAAACTAATCCTCCGAAAGGTGAACCCTATTCTCATGTTAATTTCACTTTACAGTGTACCCAATTTGGTGCTCCAGCGCTAAAGCGACTAGACAGTTCCTTCTCTTTCCTTTCCTTTACCAAAGTTAAGACGCGTGTAAACCAAGATGTGTGCTAAGGGTTGTGATGTACCTCGATTCTGGCGTTAACTCCATTTGATTGTACCCTTGGTTGAGATCGAGTTTACTAAACATCGTTGCTCCGTTCAGGGCTTTGATTATTTCTTTGATTGCTGGTGTTAGATGTCTCTCTCACTGTGTGGCCTTGTTTTCCTGCCTCATATCTACACACACTCTCACTTTACTGGGCCCACGCTTGGGTGCAACAACAATGGGTGATGCCCAGGGTGTAGGTCCGTCTACGCGCTCGATTACTCCCTGTTGTTCATCTTTCTCCAGCTGTTCTTCTAACTGCTTTCTCACATAAAAAGGTACTCTTTTGTGAGGTGGGGCTACAGGTATGAAACGGATCGATGTGAATTTTGACCTGTCGTCCCCTTAACTTTCCAAGACCATGGAATAGGTCGTCATATTCTTGTACAAGCTGATCATCTCTGTCCTCAGAGGTTGGGGTGATGAGTGTTGAATTGTTCGTAAGAAAATGGAGCAATCAATGTTACTATCATTATTATTATTATTATTATTAGTAGTAGTAGTAGTAGTAGTAGTAGTAGTAGTAGTAGTAGTATTTCTTGGTATTTTGATGTTATACCTGTTTCAGTGACTTTTATTAGTATTGCGTGACGTTTATTGTTTTAATACGATAAATAGTTAGCTGGTCAATGTCGTTTTGTTTAACCCGAAATAGGATATGATTCGTAACTTGAGATAGAAAATTTAGTCGCTTTTTATTCTACTCTTGGAACGTGCAGTTGTGATTTTGGCTTACCCGTTTTTATGGCTTACCTGGTTATGCATTTATTACGGAATTCAAGGTTTACTTTGGAGTCTCGTCACAAAGTAAGTTGATTAATAAGTTTCTCTTTTCTCGATTGTTTTGTAAGAATTGGATTTAGAGTTTTCTGTTATATTCGTGTTAAATGGAATATTATCTCGCATGTAAAAACCAATTTAGTTGATCGCGTGTATTAGGAATACTTGGACATTAGCGTTTATTGATTATCAGTTTAGTTTCGTTCATTTTATATTAACCTATTAGTTTTTAAGTTTCTGTATATATTGTGTTTATTTCAGATCGAATAAAAATTAAATAAATCAGCTTGTATTTATACGATTCGAGAGTCCAGAGTCCGTTTATTGGGTTTTCATTGCCGAAGGGACACTTTCATTCGATTTCCTGTTGGCTAACCTGGTCCCCTTGCGGAGTGAAAACGTACGAGATCGAAGGCAGATGCGGTCATGGAAGAGGCAAAAATAAAACGGCGAACGGCGAAAGCGGCACTAACCCGGCAAGGCAAAGCTTTGCGAAGGAAATTGAGCGACCACAGGCCCATAAGTGAAATTTTAGTGTCATTTGCGGCCCTCGCAACTACGCGGGTGCAAATAAACAATATTCGTTTATTGACTAATAGAACACAGTACATACAAATATGGCCGCTCCCAACTACAACGAAACCGCCAATAAGTCATATGACCGGAAGTATAATTATGTCAGTTCTAACCTAAAAAATGTTGCAAAGTGGTTTTTATTTCTGTAGTTTATACGTCAACAAATTGCATTATTGGAAAGCGTAATCATGGCTTGCACGGCAAATTATAAAACTAACCCACAAACTAATCCTCCGAAAGGTGAACCCTATTCTCATGTTAATTTCACTTTACAGTGTACCCAATTTGGTGCTCCAGCGCTAAAGCGACTAGACAGTTCCTTCTCTTTCCTTTCCTTTACCAAAGTTAAGACGCGTGCAAACCAAGATGTGTGCTAAGGGTTGTGATGTACCTCGATTCTGGCGTTAACTCCATTTGATTGTACCCTTGGTTGAGATCGAGTTTACTAAACATCGTTGCTCCGTTCAGGGCTTTGATTATTTCTTTGATTGCTGGTGTTAGATGTCTCTCTCACTGTGTGGCCTTGTTTTCCTGCCTCATATCTACACACACTCTCACTTTACTGGGCCCACGCTTGGGTGCAACAACAATGGGTGATGCCCAGGGTGTAGGTCCGTCTACGCGCTCGTATACTCCCTGTTGTTCATCTTTCTCCAGCTGTTCTTCTAACTGCTTTCTCACATAAAAAGGTACTCTTTTGTGAGGTGGGGCTACAGGTATGAAACGGATCGATGTGAATTTTGACCTGTCGTCCCCTTAACTTTCCAAGACCATGGAATAGGTCGTCATATTCTTGTACAAGCTGATCATCTCTGTCCTCAGAGGTTGGGGTGATGAGTGTTGAATTGTTCGTAAGAAAATGGAGCAATCAATGTTACTATCATTATTATTATTATTAGTAGTAGTAGTAGTAGTAGTAGTAGTAGTAGTAGTAGTAGTAGTAGTAGTAGTAGTAGTATTTCTTGGTATTTTGATGTTATACCTGTTTCAGTGACTTTTATTAGTATTGCGTGACGTTTATTGTTTTAATACGATAAATAGTTAGCTGGTCAATGTCGTTTTGTTTAACCCGAAATAGGATATGATTCGTAACTTGAGATAGAAAATTTAGTCGCTTTTTATTCTACTCTTGGAACGTGCAGTTGTGATTTTGGCTTACCCGTTTTTATGGCTTACCTGGTTATGCATTTATTACGGAATTCAAGGTTTACTTTGGAGTCTCGTCACAAAGTAAGTTGATTAATAAGTTTCTCTTTTCTCGATTGTTTTGTAAGAATTGGATTTAGAGTTTTCTGTTATATTCGTGTTAAATGGAATATTATCTCGCATGTAAAAACCAATTTAGTTGATCGCGTGTATTAGGAATACTTGGACATTAGCGTTTATTGATTATCAGTTTAGTTTCGTTCATTTTATATTAACCTATTAGTTTTTAAGTTTCTGTATATATTGTGTTTATTTCAGATCGAATAAAAATTAAATAAATCAGCTTGTATTTATACGATTCGAGAGTCCAGAGTCCGTTTATTGGGTTTTCATTGCCGAAGGGACACTTTCATTCGATTTCCTGTTGGCTAACCTGGTCCCCTTGCGGAGTGAAAACGTACGAGATCGAAGGCAGAGGCGGTCATGGAAGAGGCAAAAATAAAACGGCGAACGGCGAAAGCGGCACTAACCCGGCAAGGCAAAGCTTTGCGAAGGAAATTGAGCGACCACAGGCCCATAAGTGAAATTTTAGTGTCATTTGCGGCCCTCGCAACTACGCGGGTGCAAATAAACAACATTCGTTTATTGACTAATAGAACACAGTACATACAAATATGGCCGCTCCCAACTACAACGAAACCGCCAATAAGTCATATGACCGGAAGTATAATTATGTCAGTTCTAACCTAAAAAATGTTGCAAAGTGGTTTTTATTTCTGTAGTTTATACGTCAACAAATTGCATTATTGGAAAGCGTAATCATGGCTTGCACGGCAAATTATAAGACTAACCCACAAACTAATCCTCCGAAAGGTGAACCCTATTCTCATGTTAATTTCACTTTACAGTGTACCCAATTTGGTGCTCCAGCGCTAAAGCGACTAGACAGTTCCTTCTCTTTCCTTTCCTTTACCAAAGTTAAGACGCGTGTAAACCAAGATGTGTGCTAAGGGTTGTGATGTACCTCGATTCTGGCGTTAACTCCATTTGATTGTACCCTTGGTTGAGGTCGAGTTTACTAAACATCGTTGCTTTGTTTAGGGCTTTGATTATTGTTTCAGTTTCAAACTTAAATTACCTGCCTTGTCCTGACGAAGTTCGCTCCACAACAAGCAGGGAAAGTACAGTTTTGAAACGAAAGTATATTGGTTACCGTATACTCCCTGTAGCACAATGGCGTTCTCCCAGTCAGTTGAGGCAAACGAAATTGCACTGAAAGGCAAGCCAGACCAGAGGTTTTCTCTTGCCTAGCTGGAGGCCTTTGTTGCCCAGGTTATTAAATCGGGTGAAGGAGTCAGTCACGACGAACTCCATCAAGCTGCAACTAAGCTGGGATATCGACATTTTGTTATCATTACTATTATTATTGTTATTCTTGTCATCATCATCATTTTGCCTAAATGTCAACGGGTTTTTTTCTTTTTCAGGTTAAATTCGCTCTTTTGTTGACTCTAGCTGTTGGCTTCCTTAGAGATGTTGAAGGTAGCTGTGCGAGGAATGTAAAAAGTCTCCTTGACAACGCCTCAGGCCCACCAAGTCGCCACCACAGCCGATGTGTTAAAAACACTGTGGCTATTCCTATTTGCAATAAATTCTACATTGCTGTAACTTGCAGATATGACAACGGATGTAGAGGAAGACCGGCGAGAAAGATTCGCGCCCAATGCTGCGACGGTACAAGAGTGATACTACCCACTGATTGCTACTGAGAAGAAAGACGAAGAAATTGGACTTTTTCTTGTTGGTATATATTTACAAATAAATTTAGACAAATGTTGGAGCCATAACCGACAACGATAATTGATTGAAGAATGTATATTAGGGCTTCGTAGAGAATGTTTTTTATATTTAGCAATTAAAGTATTTGGAGATCAAAGTCATGATTGTCACTTTTTACTATCGTTCTGTCTCCACGTGTTCGAAAGGTGAATGGTGTTACTCACGTTTTGTACAACCAACTCCTGATGATTAATCACCTCCTACTAACGTCAAAGACAAACGGGAACAAAACGACACACAAGGAGCGCCGGGTTGATAAGACTGCCAAGCCACCTGTATTGGTGAGGCCAGAAGGAAATTGAAAACACAAATGACTGAACACAACCGAGCGACTTGAAACGATGACCTCAACAACATCATTGCTGAACACCAAATATACTGAGGAACCACAAAAAGGACTTAAGAGGCTGTCCGCGTAAAAACGGATAAGGCAAATTTCCGCACTTCACCGATTTCCTTGATATTTTCAGTGATTGTCGACTACCCTATCCCATGTACAAATATCGCATTTACTTTGATCAATTCCATGCTTTTCATTTTTTTAGAGGACTCAGTTCCGAGGTGACCTCTAAACTCCACAATTTGCCGTATGTAACACCTTCGATCTAGCTGTAAATATCGGACACCAGCAAAGCTCTGCTTTCTATTATGGAAAGCTGGTTTATTTATATATTTAAGAGTAACTCTTCTTTAATGCATCACAGGTTCAACGATTGAGTTCTACAAAATATTTACTGAGTTATGAATGTTTCAAAGTACCTTATCTTGAGCCGAGAATTTTTTGAGGCGGGAGGTACCTGTGTTTGAAAGCTATTTTCTCAGATGTGGGACGTGATCTAGAGCCAAGACTACTACAGCTCGAAAGTACTTATACAAGGCTAACACATCATAGAATAAAACGTTTGGGCACTCGCTTGCGGGCGCCGTAAAAGGGTTCGTTAGTTTCACAATTATTCGGCGCCATTTTGACATAAAAGGAACAGCCGTTCCAACAATTTTTTGATCGCAAGATGAGAATCATCCTTCTCTTGAGAAAATATTTATATAGATAAGTCAATTACTTCATCCTAAATGCCGTTCAACCGTCAAGATCTTGCATGTACGAAAATTGGCCTGCTTGTGAAGAATAAACAAGGGAAGACAAGGGAGACTCGTCGTCTACATATTCACTTATGCAAATTAGCAACCAAGCTTGCATTGACCTTTTTGCAGATACGGAGGCCATTTTGATTTCTATTGTTTCGAAAGAAATTATGGGATGCTCAGGGGGCAAATTAATATGTATTTGCCCCCTGAACATCCCATAATAGCTATTTGAAACAATAGAAATCAAAATGGCCGCTGTATCTGCAAAAATGTCTCTGTCTTCTTCAAAACGTTAGTCATAAATGAGAGGCATTTTTGAGAGGACAAAATTCATTGATATGTGTATGGCCAGGTTTTTTAGGGTTGCCAAGAAAAAAAATTTTTTCATCAGTTCCGTGTTCCGTGCTAATTCTGTTAAATGGTTTTTATCAGTTTCTAAGGGAAATACTTGGCAAACAAACATCTTGAGATGTATATTAATACAGGGTGAGGGAATAAATAGAGAATCTCCACAGACGTTTAATTTTAAAAGAAAATCGGTTTTTTT